>NC_089584.1:120140769-120440769 GCF_019320115.1 Miscanthus floridulus
CTCCTTGTTTTATCATATATATAGTAAATCGATATTAAGAGTAAGAATGCCTTTAGATGCTAAGCTAATACATGAAATGTTCATACATGTTTAATGAAAATGATAGGCAACTTAGCGTCTTAGTCGGTAGAGCTAGCTTAGTAGTTTGATAGATGTATTTTTATTTTAAGAGTTGATGTTGTCGTATTAGTAAGTGTTACATCATCATTTCATGCATGTAGCTAACGAGTTAGTAGAGTTCATGCCTGCAGACGATCAGGAGTACGAGGAGGAGATTCTTGTATAGGAGGGAGCCCCGGAGCCATCAGTTGCTGACTTTGTTGACACCCCGCCGCCCAAGGCAAGCCCTGGTGTATAACCCCTATTTTTGAATGATCACTATATATATATATATATGATGTGCATTTACGTTACAGGCATTTTATGGAAACTACATGTATAGATATACTTACCTATGAGTCCTACTAGTATAGGTCGAGTAGCTGCTATGCTCAGGATTTCGGTAGCGTGAGTAACCTATCGTTACTCGTAATAGGTGGTTACTATGATCACTCATGATAAAATGGTTGAAAGGAAAAATGGAGACCGGGCAGGGATATGTTATGGGTATTGGTGGGTGTAAGAGGTTGTATGCTGCGGCCAACAGGGCATAGCTTGGTTAAACTTTTTTTCTGTCTATGTCGGTTAAGGACCGGCCGTTGCATTGGGTTCTAGGCAAGTCACAGACTTATTATCCTAATCACATACTTGGGTATGGGCGCATGGAAGGCTTGTTGCTATCTTGTCGTGGGTTCCGGGTCTTTCTGAACTGACTGATTGGAGGCGGGGATGGTAGAGGTCTAAGCACCACACTAAGTCCAGGACTTAGGCATGGTGGCTTGGAGTCCAAGTTTGGATGGGGACCTGGACCCCGTGACAGGAGAGTGATGGGTTAGTCCTGCTTGTGCCTGGGGTACAAGCGGGGCATGTGTTTCGGGGTACCCAGCTGGGCACATTGATTCGTGAATCGCCGACGCTTTGATACGGCTTGTCTACAGTCTAGCACAGTAGTAAGAACTGAAAGATGAAAGGTGATGAAATGGAACTATTTGCTCAACTCTTGCTTGAAAGTAGAACATGTGCTTACATAGAATGGCTAGATAATGAATTAATCATGACTGCTAATAATAACATAAATAAGGATTCACTATTAGTATTGCTTTCCGCAAAAAAGAAACCCAGCAAACTATAAAGCTTATCATATTCCTTAGAGTCGGAAAATTATTCCCACTAGTCGGATAAGTCTTGCGAGTATATTGTGTACTCAGGGTTTATTTACCCCTGTTGTAGGTACTGCTTGAAGAGTAGCCATTGTGTGGAGGATTCTTCTTGTGGGCACAGACGGATCCTTGTATATTATCGATAGATGTTTCTTTTCATTCCGCTGTTAAATTTTCACACTCTAAATTTGGTACTGTAATAATATATTTCTGAGAACTCTGGATGTATGAAATGGACTAAGCAATGTAAACTCATTCTCATTATTGGATCCTGCAGGAAAATGTGAATGATTCAGGCTCTCCCTTGGGGTGTGCTCGATGGAATCTGCCTGATGTAGCTCGCTCTCGAGGTGCTTAGTGTTTAGTGGTAGACGAGCGCCTCCGTAAGTGCGTTATTTAGAGCGGTTCTGCCACACACGAGGTTGACCTAAGCAGCCACAACCCTCTGATAGAGAAACCCTAACCCGATCTAAATAGAGCTTGCTACCAGCGATGGTAAGTCGCCACCAACTTCACCGTCGCCTCTGCATCGCCACTACTACGCCAGACTTCACCGCCCGCACAGCGTACCCACTGCCATGGCGGCCACTTCTTCCTCTATCCCTCTACCAAGCCTGAAGGTATGGTCCCTCTACTCTCTCTGCCTCCTTGTCTCAAGTTCACAGTTAATCAATTTGAATCAATCAGTAAGTAATTCACCCTCAGTACTACAGCTAGATGAATTCTAAGAGTCTAACATTGGTACTAGAGCCAAGTTTTCTAGTGTGTAGATCTAGATAGGGAGAGTAGCAATTTAGAAGGAGATGAGAAAGATCCAATTTGGATCAGAGCAGAGGGTTCCTAACCCTAACCCTAGAAGGGGAAGAACAACAGAACAAAGAGGCCTCGATTCAGCCTGATTCGGATCGACCCAGACATGAACCCCAAGCCCAACTCGTGAAAAGCAGGCGGGGAAGATGAACAGTGGGTTCGGCCAAACCCTAACCGGCCAAATCCGAACCCTAACCCTAGACTTGACCCACTCCGGGAAGAGAGAAGAAGGGGTTTTGGGAGATTAACTCACCGGATTAGCTCCGAGAAGCCACCATAGGAATCCCCATGAATACGTAACCCTAACCCTAACCGACAAGAGGATAGCGTGAAGAGAGGGTCCTACCAAGACCTCACCATTGTTACTACCGCCATCACGCAGGATGTTCACCGAGATCTCACCAGGCTGATGCGCGGTCTCCGATGTATGAGCTTAGGATCCAAGGCGTGACCGCAAGGCCACTCGACGGCGGCACACTCCGCCTAGGGCGAGTGTGCGCGTTGATGAGGGGCCCCGCAGCCGTGCCGCCTTCTTCCTTCTCTTTGGCCGCCATGCGCTGCCGTCACGCCATTGTTTCTGTGGCGCTGAAGTGAGGGAATGGGAGGGAGGAAAATGAGACTAGGGTTACAGGAGGAGCCGGCGCCGAGCGGTTTTGCTCGCGCGATATTAACGCGGAGCCGTCGGATCTAGATCAACGGCGCAGATCCACCGGGCTAGATTTCGGCCCAGGCGGGCGCGCGCGGAGGACAACTTTGCTGGCCCAAGCCTAGGTCACGGCCTAGGAAGGCACCACAGGTGCGCGAAGAAAGCAGGCCAGGCTATTTTGCCAACAGGCCGGACAAACAGTATAGCTTTGAGTCCATTTTTCTTTTCCTTTTTTCCAGTAAATCATTATTTCCCGGAAAATGATTAATGGCTCAAAGAAAATTAGTAAAGAGAATTTCCCTATGGGTAAAATTCACCAATTATGTTTAAGTTTCCACTGCAAAGTTTAAATTTTATTATCTTCTAATTAAATTTGAACCAATGGGAGAGTTTAATTTGAAGTGCAGTTATATTTAGTAAATCATGATTATGCTTATCCTCTAATTAAATTGGAACCAACAGAAAAATTTAATTAGAGGAGTAGTCCATTTTTTTGTTTAAGTAAAATTATGGTATTATCATTTTCTGACCAACGTTGATGATGACAATATTATAATGAATTTAAGTTTGAAGTTTAAATCTATGATAAATTTTACACCAATCAACATGGTCAGTTTTCATAGAGTAGTTAAGGACCAAGAAATGCTCCTGAACTAAAAGAATGTATTTCATTTAGTTTTTGCTGCAATGAAGTTGATTATCTTCTAATTAAATTCAAACCAATGGGAGAATTTAATTTTGAAGAGTAGTTATATGTATTTCATGTTGATTTATGAGTTCTATGCATTAATTCTATTTTCTGCCCAACTGTGATATAGAATTGATGCAGAAGCACCTTGTATGTTTTAATTCGATGATATCCCTTGGTTGCGTGCCAACGGGCTGCAATACTGGGGTATGTCAATAAAAAGGCTTGAGTCAGCCAGTTCAGGATATTTTTTGTTAGTTTACTAATTGTCGGTGTTTCGAATAAACACTAACTAGTAAATTTATATTTGTTGCGCGTTAGGCCCAGATGGTGTACTAAAGGACACAAGGTTTATACTGGTTCGAGCAGAATGTCCCTATGTCCAGTTTGCTTCTGCTCGTGTTATTAGTACTAAAAATGTTCGTAGTAGGGGGTACAAATGGTCAAGAGAGGGACAAGTCCTAAGTCTCTGATGGAAAGGTCGATAAATGCTTCTTGACCCGTATTTCCTCTGTGAGAAAAGAGTCCTAGTCTACCCGAGAAGGCAAAACGTCCGGCGTGGCTTTTGTGGGAAAGGATAGGGATTGCGGCCGCATATCCCGCGATGTGACATGGTGGTGTATCATGCTAGGCACGGAGATCTAGGTGGATGGTTGCCCTTCTTGCATCCGTCGCCCTATAAAACCAAGGGGTTCGCCCCCAGGGTTCCATACTTTGCCTCCTCGCCTTTGCATCTACAACCGCCGCTGCCAATCGCCTGAGTCCTCCCATACCCGCATCGTTGCCGCCATCAAGCTCGCGTCCACCGCCCTCCCAATCGTTCAATGGAGCCATGGTGTAGATCCAACATCACCCTTCAGCGCATGGAGGGCCTCGTTTGTCATGGCCTCCTTTGCCCGCTGACCACCGCCGAGGAGTGGTGGCTGCCCGGCAATGAGGACGAGCCGTTGCCGCCCGAAGGCTACGTGGTGTCCTTCGCTCGCTTTCACGAGCGGGGATTTGCCACCCCCACCCACAAGTTTTTTGGGGCTTGCCGCACTACTACAAGGTGGAGCTGCAACATCTTACCCCGAACAGAGTCAAACATATTACGGCGTTCATTGCCCTGTGTGAGGGATTCCTGGGAATTAGTCCCCACTTCGATCTGTGGTGGTATTTCTTTGCCGTCAACCTCTTGAAGAAGCAAGAGAAGAGGCAAGAGCTGAGCGTGCCGGTAGGATGTGCCAGCATTCATCTTTGCAATAACCGGGTAAACGAATAACCATCGATGCGTCTGTCGACCTCCAACAAGGGTTGACATTCGCACTGGTTTTATGTCAAGGACGACGTAGCTGCCCCCTTGCCAGCGTTCTCTGGGCGCATTATCGAAGAGGTCCTAGAGCCATGGAAGTGGGGTGTACCGGATAAAGATAAAAAGAAAATCCAGGACCATCTCGCTGGCATCCCAATTCTGAAGGAGCAGGGCATGAAGGGGTCAGGGATCATTGGCGCCTACCATACACGAAGGGTGGTGCCGCTGATGAGCCGCGCACTTCCCCTATACTTGATGGCGCCTAGAGCGTCACTTGATGGGACGGCGCTTGCCAATGAAGCGATCCCCCCTCCGAAGTGGCGCAGCATATCAAGGAGGCGATGGATCCTTCGAAGGATGACATCAGCATCATCCTTGATTTCATGTATTTGGTGCCGAGGCACCCTCCAATGTGGCTGGAACTAGGGTACATTGACTTTGTAAGTTCTCCTTCCCCATACCTCTTTTTTAATTCAACTTCTGGTCCGCGGATGCTGACATTGGGATAGCGGGACCAGCCGAAGAGGCTCGTCTTTATGGATAGCTCGACTCTGCTACCAAAGGACCCACTCGTGGCGGCGGCGAATCATATCACGGCTGAGTGGGAGAAGAAGATGAAGGAGTTCAATAGGAAGAAGAAGCAGCAGTAGCAACAAGCATGGGAGAGAGGAGAGGAGACAGATAGTGACGACGACGACGATGATGAGGAATATGATGAGATAGTCATCGACATTGAGTGGGGCAACCTTGGAAGCAAGGACGCGCTGACAGGCACCCACTTGTTAATGCAGGGACCCTTCTCGTTCCACGCTAGGGAAGGTGAGGCCGTGAGGCCAAAGGAGGAGGTGGGCTAGACCATTGGCTCATCCTTGGCACCATCAGAGGTGGGTGGATCTACTGTCATGCCCGAGGTGCCAGCGGGAGCGGGCGGATCCACTGCCACGCCCGTGGTGCTGAGAGAGGGGGGTGTCTCCGCCGCCGCGCCCCCTGACATGAGGGAGGTGAGCCCCCTAGCCTAAGAGTAGGGGACAGGCTCGAAACAGTCCCACCCCAACGAGGGGGAGCAGGGAACTGGGGGTTCATCCCCTAAACATCTCTGCCGCCCAACAGCGCCGACGTAAGTTGTCGATTTCCCTATTTTTCTATGTTTTTCAAAGTGACTCACACCTTTTGTTCCTTCTGCAGCATTGGGAGACTAGTTAGACGGGGCACTTCTATAGCACTAGTGCCCAAGAAGACTATCACCCTTTAGGAAAGGCGGGGGCCGCCGCCAGACATCGCTCTCACTTCGGGCGAGAGCAGAGCCAGCGTCACAGCCTCATTGGCTGGTCTGGCACCACCCGCGGTGGTACTCGTGCCCTCGATGGGTCAAGCTATTGGTGAGGTTGAGGAGGCACCCTCGGAGGTCACCGCTCAACCGGCGATGGAAGTGATGCCGCCGCCAATGTCAGGCCAGGCGGAGCTGTCGGCCGCACCCATTGCATCGACCACGACGGGCACGGCGTAGCCAGACAAGGTCCCGCCAATGGAGGTGGAGGTGATGGTGGCTCTGATGGCTAGGTTGTAGCTAGAAGCCATGGTGGCGATGCCCCAGGTAGCGGCGAGTGTCGTGCCACCGACGGCCCTAGAGATGACGCCGGCTGTGGATGGGATCGAGGAGGTCAGGGCCGAGGGACCCTTGGACGCCATGATGTTCACTGAGGAGATCGATAGGGAGTTGTCCCTACCCCTACCATCAGAGGGCCGCCACCCGCCCACGCGGGATGAGCCCCCGTTCCAGTGGGTGAGTCCATGGGACCCATCATCGGAACTCTTCACTCTCGATGATGCCGCCGAGGGCATGGAGTGGGGGAAGCTCCACGTGGGGTTCATGATCACGCTAGAAGCTCTAAACCAGGCCAATGGCGTCCTTCGAGACATCATTGTTCCCATTGGCCAGGTATTTACTTGGTCTTTCCTCCTGATTTCTTCTTTATTCCTCTATTTTTGTTTTCTGACCACCATCTTCTTTTGGTCGCTTATTGCTCGCAGCCAGGAGAAATTCTAGTTCCTTTGTAAAAATAAGGAGGATTGGGACTGCCTCATCGATGAGGCCTGGCTACACAGGGACATGACCACCTAGATCCAATAGAGGGTGGCTGAGTTGACTCCCCTTGCCACGGAGGCAGACAATCTTCGATGGCAGGAGGCCAAGGCCCGCGGGGATGCGGAGCTCACCAAGAAGTCTTTCGATGAGCTATCAGAGGGCACGGTGGTATCAGGAGGAGGCTGCCAGGGTCCAAAAGGAGTAGAATGACCTGCTCTAGTGGGATGCCGAGACCCGCCAGTGGATCATCGACCTCCTGGCCGAGGCTGGGCAGGAGCGAGATCTTAGGCTAGCAGCCGAGGAGAGGTCCGCGGCCCTGGAGCAGAGGGCGAAACTGGATGCCGAGAAGGTCGCTCGGCTGCGCACGGAGCAGGACAAGCTATGCTATGCTATGGAGAGGCTCTGCTCGGAGCATGGCGCGGCCTACGTGCAGCGCGACCAGGCCATCCGAGAGCGTGACAAGGCGCAACAGAGGATCCGCTCCCTCCAGGATGAGCTGGAGACTGAGAAAGCTCAGAAGCTAGAGGCCAAGGGTGCCACTGCTGGACTAGCCACAGGTCTCGCCTTGGTGAGGAGTCTTCTTCAGGTGGAGAGCAATGAGCTTGATCTCTTGAAGGTTGCCCTCGGCATAGTTTACGATGACCTACGAGTGGTGCAGGCAGAGGGGACCAGCTCGCTCATGGCCCATGCCATAGGTATCATGACACAGGTGCACCAGCTCGAGAAGGAAGCTCTTCACATAGGGATCACCCAGACCTTCGTCGTCACCCACTCGCATTACGATGAAAACATCAATTTCGAGGTGATGAGCCTTGGCTTCATGCCTGGTTATGAGAACTCCAAGCTAGATGTCATAGAAGCGATGGTGACTCCTTTTGTGGAAACCCTAGTGAGCAGAATTGAAGATCTGGTTCTCCCCAATAGGGGGTAGTTAGTCGAATGAGTCTAATAAACATTTATCTATAATCTATGGACAAGTGTCGGTACTTTTATGTTTGAAAACAGATTCATAATTTTGTTTTAAACAAATTTGTAATTTCGTTTTGTCTGATTGAAATTGCTTTCTTCCCCTTTTCCATTCGAAAAATGGTGCTTATGCAATCTTACCCTTCCATTCATTAAGACCGTAGGGCCCGAGGTGTATAAGGGGGAAATTTCAATTTATGCTGGTGAGCAAAGTTACCATAGCCGTCGGGGCATGGGGTTTTTGCAGTCTTACCATGCATGCTCGGTTATTTGTTCCCACAAACCTTGCCGCTAACCTTAACACGAGGAAGAGGTCTGACGCAGTGACTGTTTTAAAAAAAGGAGGTATTTATACCTTTACCAGCCCCCGAGTGAGATTCGACCCCTTGCGGTCGCTGGGGACAGATGTTACTAGAGAACGAAGCGAGGGTAGCGAACTTACTTCTTGTTCTCGCACGTACCCCTTACTTAGGATTTTATCTATCTTTCTACGACCGTGTGTTCGGTCTCATTGCAAGTCTAGCCTTCCCTGAGCCCCCGTGCGTGGTAGGGATTCGGTTAAGGGTCAGGTCATTTTGTGACTGTCGGCCCATCCATGGCTTTTGCAACTAGGGGGTTGAGGCAACGTCACTTGCCTCGATGGCTCAAGTGATGCACTTGATGGGCTTGCTAACAGGGATGTTTGAATGGAATCCAGTCTCATCGCTTGTGACCAGGTCGGCAAAGCCCTCGGGTGGTATTCTGTTGCTCCTTAACCCGCCATCCAACAGATTCTGGGGATTCTATGGGATCGGCTAGAGGCTTGGATTGAACTAGAAGGTTGAGATGACCCTAACCACCTCTATGCGGGTTGGGCGAAGGTCGCTAAGGCTCATCTACATTTTCTCCCTTGGCTCTTGTTCGACCGAGGTGGCCTCGGGCCCTTCGCAGGCTAGCCTTCGAACCTCGGTCTCCTGAACTAGGATCAGGCGGCTTGAGCCCCCGAGCCCCTTGGGGTCTAATAGGGGTTGGCCATGTTTCACGCATCACCCCATCCTTGGTTTCCATAACCAGAGGGGCTGAGCTGATGACACTTGCCTCGACGGCTCGAGTGTCGTGCTCAATGAGCTCGCTAACGGGTATGTTCGTGTGGAATTCGGGTCTGTCATTCGTTGATAGGGTCGGCAGAGCCCTCATGTGGCATTCCACTACTTCTTAACCCACCTCCCAACAGATACCTGAGCCGTTCGATAGGCTTAGGTGGCTGTTGGCCTCTCCTCAATGGAGATTATGTGGGTTTGGCTCGAGGTTAGAATCAAATGAGAAAGGTCAAGATGTCCCTATCCGCTTCTCAGCAGGGTTGGGCAAGGCCGCTGGGGCTCATCTCGGTTTTTCTCGCCTGGCTCTGTTTGATGCGAGGCAGCCTCAAGCCCTTTGCGGGCTGGCCTTCGAACCTCGGTTAGTTGCTGCTTATATCGAATGAGGCAACTACCGCTTCATGACGCGACACAAAATGTTGAGATGCAGCAATTGCATATGCAGCGTTTGGATGTATGGGATTAATGTACGATTTAATTGAAATGAAAGCGGGGGTCGGTGATGTTACCTTGGTGGCATGAGCGACAAGAAGCTCTTACTAGACATGTTCATGCGGGGTTTGGGTCCGATGTTTGCAATGGGGCCGGCAAAACCTGCATGAGCATCACAATTTTTTGTTTCTGTCTCTCGGCGGCGATCTGAGCCATTCGATTGACTTATGCGGCCTGATAGCTTCTCCTTGAAGCAGATTCCGTAGGCAGACCCCTCTGAACCCTGCTCGAGAAGGCGGATGCTAAAGCTTAGGGGCGAGGAACTATGAATTCGATTATGCTGGAGAATAAAAATACCGTAGCCGCTGGGGCATAGGGTCTAGTGGTTCGTCTAGTTTTACTCAAAGTGTTATACCGGCACACCATGCCTCCGGTTTTTTAACATAAGGAGGGGTCGGGCGAAGAGGATGTCTAAACGAGTAGACACTCTCGGCAGCCATCGAGCGATGTCCGTGCCCCTACCATTGCTGGGGTCGGAGGCTCGGTAGTAGAATTGACATGCAAAGCAAGTAAACAAATGCGCTTATCTTTCAATGGCCATTCGTTCGGCGTCCACCTGGGCCGTCCGATCAACCCAAGAGGCCTATTGGGCTCCCCTTGATAGAGGTTCCATGGTTGGGTCATTCTAGGTCCTGCCTAGGGAAGCGAAGAGTCACCTGTATGCGGGTGCGCCTTGTTCCTCACACCCGACATGCGATAGTGGTGGGCCATGCCTAGGCCATGTCTCGTTTGACCAAGCATCGTTGCGTTGAGTAGAGCACATCCCGTTGGTCTAGGCGCATCCCCTTGAATTCACATCATCATCGAATTCCTACCTGCATTGAATAAGGGAAGGGAGAGGGTTTTTTGTCCTAGCCTTTTGCCTTTCTCCAACTGATGCGTGTCCTCCTTAAATAGGGGGAGGGAGAGGAGTTCTTGACCCATTCCTCCACCTATTCCAGAGCTACTGCCTCCCCTCCTTCTTCCTTTTCACCGAGCATGTTCACATGTCGCGATGGTTCCTAAGTGAGAGAGGGTAATGCGAGGGAGAGGAGAACTCACAGATCCATTCGTGAATCTAGAGTGTGATGTCGAGCTGGAGGTCATCCAACGTAGATGAGATGGTGTTGAGCGCCTTTGTCGAGAAGTGTAACACCTCGGGTGTTAGCCTTGCATAACTTGACTTGCATAACATGAGCATGAGCATCAAGCATTCATAAACCATCATTTAAAATTGAAACATTTGATCGAAACATATGAAACATTGCTTGTTATTTCGTGTTTCTTGGAACATATGCATATGATCATGTGCAAATGAAGGCAAGTGGGTAATGTTGGTCACTAAAACACTTTAGCTACACTTAGGTTAACAAAAGAAACCTTGTTCATGAAGGTCACCTTTCATGATCAAGCACTTAAGTAATATCACATGTGTTGACCTGGATAGCTATATGAGTGACTACTACATGAAATGCTTAAATGACCTTGCAAATTGTTTAAACATGCTTAGGATATCATTAGGAACAACTTTGGTATTTAGTGCTAAGGCTAGTTTGGTCATTTAGCCATGGTTTGTGTATGTATCATGATTTCAAAGTGACATGTTTGACTAAAGTTGAACTAGGTGTTAGGGACCTTGCATGGAGGAGTTCACTAAAGCAAAGTTGTAGTGTTTGACATAAGGAACAACTTTTATTTTTGGGTCATGGACTAATTTAGCTTCTAACATGCTTGAATGGGTCCCACAAAAACCAGCAAAATCTGGATTTCAACACTTAAGAAAATTTTTCTAAGTCAAGTTCATTGAACAGCCTGACAAGCTGACCTTCAGGGCATTATAACTTGAATTCGGTTGAGAATTGGAACACGATCCTTGAACAACATTTGAAGCTGGTACATGGGTCTACAAATTCTATTCAGTATGTTTGCACGAAGGAGCCACCGATTAGCCGGTAAATCAATTTGAAAACGCGCTGTCAGGCTCGACTTCGGGACTTAACTGACGAACTGAATCGTTTCGGTGGCCGACCGGCTTCAGGCTTCGCACGCCGCGTGTCCCCGGCGATGGCCGCGCATCGCCAGCACTCTGTCTGCGTAGGCCACGCCGCGCCCAAGCGCGCCTTCTTCACACCAGCGCCCGCCCGCACTCAGCCGCACTCCCATTTCGCTTCTGGCTTCCTTTCTTCCTCGCTGCAGCAGCCGCCGAGCGCCCGTAGCTCCGCCGTCGCCATAGCCACGCGCAGCCCACGCCTAGCCACTCTAGCACCACCACCATAGCTCCCCCGTCTCCCTAGCGACCCACTGCTTTCTCCCGTGCCCGCTGACAGAGCTCGGTAAGCCCCAGTGCCGTGCAAATGCTCACCGGAGCTCCGCCGCGGACTCCGTCTCCGTGGCCACGTCGCCACCGTCCATCCTAGGCCGCGTTAGGGCACTAGATAGCTCCGCCGCAGCTCAGTGATGCTCGGCGCAGCGTCCGTTCGAGCCACCGTAGCCCACACCGGCGTACCGCCGTGGTCCAGCTCCGCCGTTCTGCCATGGTCGCCGCCGTCAGCTCTAGGGTCGGCAATAGGGCCGGCCAAGTATACCAATCGACGCGCTAGGTCGAGTAGAAGGTCTAGTGATGATGTCACCGCCGGCGAACTCACCGCCGTCGAGTTTTGGCCGCGTCCGTCGAGCAGCGCCGCCGGCTCTGTTTTGGTCTCGCTGACCAGTGGGTCCCGCGTGTCAGCGACTCAATGTTTCAAATCCAGTTCAGTTGGAATGCAGATTCACATGTGTTTTGTTATTTTTGTATCTTTAGTTTGGTAGCTCCTAAAATTGTGAAATAAATATGATTGTGTTGCTTAGGAAGTTAAGTATTTAAGAAAAATATGTTCTTGAGTTCAACAGTAGAAATTTCTGGAGATTTAAATTAGGATTTGAAATGTGCTTTTGAATGCATTTAAATTTGTTTATTTTATATCTAGAGTTCCTGTGCTCCAAAAATTATGAAATTTTTGTGGTAGGCTATTCTTGTCATATATGAGCTTGGGTAAAAATTTGAAGACCAGTGCATGTGTAGATTTATAGTTATAGATTTTTCTTTTATAAATAGTTAATCCTTGCATGAATTTTTATAAATTAATTATGAGTCCAAAATTCATGAAATTTATTGGAGGTAATACTAGTACCATATGGATGTTAAGAAAAATAGAAAATCTGTTGCTTGACACTTTTCAATAGGATTTTCCATTTATGCTATTTCAAGCCTTGCTTCCTTATCATTTTTGTATAGAATGTTCTACTTAGTAAAATGACATGAAATTTTTATAGTAGTCCTTTGATAGCATTAGTAAGACTCTGTAAATTTTTGAGAATTTATTAAGCACATCTGATATATATTTATTATTTAACCTAGATATCTAAATAAAATAATAAAGGCAATTTAATAAATAGTTTGGGCTTCACCATTATATCATCTTAACTGTATTTGGTATGCTTAAACTGTTGGTAGGTTCTAGGTTGTCAAATTTTGAATGATTACCTGAAGTAGAAGTATTCTTACTTTATATTGCATGTTAAATCATTTCCGGACTGATTCTAGAGTGTGATGAGTTGCATGTTGAAACTGATGTGTACTGTAAAAATGGTTAATAACAAAGTTGTAGAGAATTTGATAAGCTTTCCAGAAAGTCCAGGATTACTGTTTTTGGATTTGTAGAACTCCAGTTATGAGTGAAACAAGTAGCTATTGTTTGTGGCCTAGTCGATGCATTGTAGAAATAGTTAAGTAGTAATCGAGAAGAGATATGCACCTACTCAAACAACGTAATGCACTTATTAACATATATGCATTCGTAATACTTATACCATACTCATGCATCTAGGATCGGAGGAAGAGATCACGTTGCTGGAATTCGAAGAAGCAGAGGAAGGGAACCCGTAGGAGGATCCGCAAGCCGTAGCTCCCGAAGGCGTGGAGCAGAACCCTAAAGAGCTTCCGGAGTGTCCTGACCATCGCCCTACTTCCTTTCTGCGAGGCAAGCCCCGGAGCATTATAAGTCTCCCAGTAATTTACAAATGTTTAATTACGTATTTATGATTGATGCATTAGGTTATAAGAGTTGAATGAAACCACTTGATGCATGTACATTCCTTGTCCAGAAATTACACCTTTAACCGGTATAGGTCCAGGATCGAATATATGCTTAGCCATGCTTAGACCGGTAGAAGTCGGGTGATTTCCTATCACCTGCGAGATATAGGTGGATACCGGAGCACGGTTGGTTATAATTGTTATCGTGGAAAAGAACCATGGTTAATGTAAATGGAGACCGGGCGGGATATCGATAGAAAAGCAACAAGGCATGGAGGTCTTGGGTGTGGATCTATCCCCGTCTGTGTCGATCAAGGACCGTACCGTTGTTGGAACTTCTAACAAGATTGAACGCATGCCTCTCACTTAGCTGGCCGGATAATTCATTCCGACCGCGAAGCCGAGTAATTCAACTCAGGCCGGGAACCGTTCTGTTGTGCGCTCCTTCCGAGGAACGATCAGACTGAGCCCAAGGGCAGGCTTGGCCTGAGCATCCTGGCATCTGGTGTTCCAGATTGTGCGGCGTGGTACAGACCCACGAAATGTGTACCTGAGTTGTATCAAAGGTGACCTAAGGCTATCGTGGCTGGTAGACCTGGGTTTGTGTTAGGAATAAATTCCCAGCTGGTTGAAATCGATTCGAATCACCGTCTCTCCCGGATAGTGAGAAACTTGGCTAGCTCCAACATCGTAGTAACTGTGTTATGAAACATGATGGTTCGGATAAAATTGGAATTTCAATACCGGCTATGGTTACTATTGTATGCTTCTAAAGGATATACCACATGTTTGGCACAGGATAGTTGCTAATCTAGAGGGGAATAGTTATAATTAACTTGATAAAGGAATTATAATTGTTCAATGGGTAAGTTGCCTTTTTCGCAAAATGTTGCCAAGTTACGTCCACTTATGCAGCCTTGCATAATCCTTGGAGTCATTTTATTTCTGGTTCATGACGGGTAAGTCTAGCTGAGTACCTTCTCATACTCAGGGTTTATTTTCCCATTGTTGCAGATGGCACTGTGTATCATGGTTATTGCAAGAGTTGCTTCTATCCCGCTGTGGACGAGGAGTAAGCCTTGGGCAGGCTTCCTTAGTAATTCCTATCTTTGCTTTTGTGGACCGTGATCTGGTTTGGCACTGTATCAAACTATGTTGGAAACTTTATCTTCAAACTTATTTGCTTCCGCTTTATTTATCAAACTCGGTTTGTAATAACTTTTATTCGTACTCTGATGACGAAAAGTATCTGTGGACTTTATGTAATATGTGGCATGTATGTTGAATCCTGTACGATCTTGGTTGGGGTAAATCGTTTATCGAGACCCGTCGTGGTACTCGACAGACTACCGGGTTTATATGGGTTCAAGTATGACAGTGCGACCGCTCGCGGATTGCCATTGTACTTGTATTCTTATAAATTGGTCGGTTCTGTGACAGCTGGCATCAGAGCAAGATTCAACGTTAATTGTCACAAGTGTATTTAAAACAAAAGTTTTGTTTTCCAAAAACCCTTCTCTAGCAACTAATAGTTATTTAATAGGTATTTGAAATCTAAAGTGTGCCAATGATCACTTTCCTTATGCCCAAATTAAGGACTATTAGGTGGCTATTTAAGTACTAACATGGGGGTTTTTACTTCGTCGTCCATACGGCGTGCTATAGTATGGATGCCATTCACTTGAGTGGTAATGTATGGATCAAATACCTCTACGCCAAGGTAAGATGAGTGTATGACCGCAAGATGTGAGCGTGCGGTCGGGAAGAGTTAGCTTTGGTATGGCTATGTATACATGCGTGCATGTGTATATGGTGCGTATTTAATTGTGGGTTTAAATTATTGTCGGGTAGATTGATATGGAAGTATATGTATGGGTATACATATATGAAAGTATTTACAATTACATTTTGCATATTTCATTATGGGATTAGGGCTGAAATGAAATTTTATGTAGGTACACTAACAACGAAACGTGTAGCTCGATTAGTTACGCTATTTATGAGAGAACGTATGTATGCCACCATGTCTACCGTTAGAAGCAAATTTTTCCTAAGTTTGTGAGGACGTACGGAACGAGCATGCATCATGTTAAATTACCATTCACATAACTACATTGTTCCTCCCCTTATAAAATTCTTACTCGGTTATGTAACTCTTATCCATTATGGCATTGTCTCACCAAGGGTACATGTTAATGGTGCAGATGGCACGCACCAAGCAGACTGCTTGCAAGTCCACCGGAGGCAGAGCTCCTAGCCGTCAGCTTGCTCCACGTACCCGTCAACGTCACATGTTCCTTGGAGAGTTTGGGATGCCTACCCTCTTGTGGAGAGTGCTCAGCTATGTAGGTTATCCTGATGAAATGGAACCCCGCTACTTCTGGGCGAATGAGCGGTTGGGAGAAGGTCTCTTAGTTACTGTGGAGGCCGTTGTTCGTCCCTGAGGTGATGATTCAGAGTGGACAGGCTGGTGTTATGAGTCAACTGGTAGGACTGCTGAAGAAGCAGCTGGCAGGGCAGCCTTTGGGATCTTGAGGAATATCATGGATCGTTTTCCTCAGGAGCTAGCAGCCGCTTTGGTTGGAGTCTTTCCAAGAGGTAACCCATCCACTGACTCATGGCAGCAGGCAAGAGGAAAATCTTTGGAGATTGGTGCAGCAGAAGGGCAGAACAGCGATAACCCTGCCATGAGCGCCATGTTCGCAATGATGAGAGTGTTAGATGGAGTTGAGGGTAGCCTCAGACGTGTGTCTGGTGCACTTGGTCATGCCCATGAGGATCGACGTCGGCTTCAGAGGGAGCACGACGCTGAGATTGAGAGGCTCACTGAAGAGATGACTCGGTTGACTCACCAGCGAAATGTAGCTTGGTCCCGAGAAGATGTCCTAAGAGCTCGACAGTTTGAGCTGGGACAGCAGCTGGCCAATGCGGAAGAATACAACGATAATCTGCATGAAGAGGTTCATCTACTGCACAATCAGCTCCACCCTTATGTCCCACCTGGAGCCGCAGAAATGGATCTAGAAGGATACGAGGAAGGTGAAGAAGAAGTGGAACCTGAAGAAGAAGTCGAACCTGAGGAAGGAGATGATTCTGCGTCTGACCTTGATAGTGATCATGATGAGGATTAGATCGCTTAGCATTTAGTGGAAGGACTAATGTATCACCTTTATTTATGTAATGGACCTGTAGTTCCAAGTTGGCATTAGTAACCAGACTATCATGTAATGTTAATCACACGTTTGGAGGAACGTCGATGCAATTCCTGTACTTTGTCGTTAATCACGCTTTAAAAATTGCATGCGTTATGAGCACGATAAGTGGTCAAATTGGCGATGTCATGTTGCGAGAATGAATTGTTATGCCTCTGTTTTTATTGTGCTTTTCAGAATTTTCTCCAGTAATTTCAGTTTGGCATGAGTACCTAATTCATCTGCAATCTCTTGGCATCAACCAATAATCGCTTATTGTTGCAACTTCGCAGATGACGCGCACCCATGCAGGAGCTAGTAGCAGCCAGGATGGCAACCAGGATGACTTGCCACCCCCACCCCCACTGTCTGCTTAGGAGTTCTTTGCCCAGTTCCTGGGGAGCCAAAGGACAATGGAAGAAGCCTTGCACCTTATCGCGCAAAACACTGCTCGTGGCCACCCACAGCAACCGGGGGCCGAGCCAAATCAGCACAGTTCATTTAAGGAGTTTCTGGACATGAAGCCTCCGATCTTCAAGGTGGCTGAGGAACCACTGCAGGCCGATGAGTGGCTGAATACCATCGAGCAGAAATTTCATCTACTAAGGGTCACAGAACACCTGAAAGCAGAATATGCTTCTCATCAATTGCAAGGGCCAGCAGGAATCTGGTGGACGCACTTTCTGTCGTCTCTGCCTGCTAATGCGAGAGTGACCTGGGATCAATTCAAGCTGGCTTTTAGGGGACACCATATTCCCCCGGGCCTGATGCGCATGAAAGCAGCAGAATTTATGAGGCTCACTCAGGGAACAAAGTCACTCATAGAATATATGCACACATTCAACAACTTGTCAAGATATGCTCCAAGTTTCGTGGATACTGAAGAGAAAAAGATTGAGAGTTTCAAGCGAGGGTTGGGTACCAAGTTAATGAAGACTATGGCAAATTCTCGATGTGCCACGTACAATGAGTTTATTAGTGATGCCTTGACCCAAGAAAACCACAACAACATGCATGCAGTTGCTAAAGGTCGTAAGAGGGCATATGAGGCCGGTGCATCCGGATCTTTCCAGTCAAAAGCGCCTATCACAGCTAGGCCACAATTCCGTCCACCTGCACCCAAGTTTAGGCCTCCACCACCAAAAGCTCAGAATAACAGGCCACAGAAACCGTTCCGTAAGGCATTCACTATTGCCTTACCAAAAGGAAATGGCAATCAGGACAGCTCCACAGGATTCAGAAGTAATCAACCTTGTGTCAACTGCAACCAACTGGGTCATTGGTCCAAGGAGTGCCCCCACCCCAAGAGGAATGGCAACCCAAATCAGAACAATCAGAGGTAGGTGAATGCCAGGGCACGTCAGGGACAAGTGCACTATACCGCTGTGGAGGAAGTGCCCGCTGGAGAAGTTGTCACGGCCGGTATGTTTCTCGTCAACAAGCACCCCGCTGTTGTTTTATTTGATTCGGGAGCTTCTCATTCATTTATGAGTCAAGCATTTGCATCTAGACATGATCAAGAAATAATAGAAGTAAGTAAAGGGGGTTTTAACATAAGTTCAGCAGGGGGAACTGTTACTACCAAAAAGATAGTCAAAAATGTACTCATCTTGATACAAGGGAGGGAGTACACAACAGATTTGATAATATTACCGGGATTGTCGATAAGTGTAATCTTAGGCATGAATTGGATGAAGGATCATGGTGTTCTTATCGACACTAGCACCCGTACTATCATGTTGAGAGAACCCATAGGAGGGAATGCTTTTCTAGTCCCACTCTCCCACGAATTCGAACCCCAACATTTAGCCTGTGCTATCCAAACCACCACAATATGTGATATCCCCGGGGTTTGTGAGTTTCCGGATGTATTTCCAGAGGAATTACCAGGCCTACCACCGGATAGGGACGTGGAATTTAAAATTGAATTAGTGCCAGGTACCACACCCATATCCAGAAGGCCCTATAGAATGCCACCCAATGAGTTAGTAGAACTCAAGGTTCAATTGCAAGATCTATTGGACAAAGGTCTTATCCAACCTAGCTCATCTCCGTGGGGATGTCCAGCACTGTTTGTGAAAAAGAAGGATAAGTCACTGAGAATGTGTGTAGATTACAGACCACTCAATGCTGTGACCATCAAGAACAAATATCCGTTACCCCGCATCGACATCTTGTTCGATCAGCTAGCGAAGGCAAAGGTATTCTCCAAAATTGACTTAAGATCAGGTTACCATCAGATAAAGATCAGACCGGAGGATATACCTAAGACTGCTTTCTCTACTAGGTACGGCTTATATGAGTATTTGGTTATGTCTTTCGGACTAACAAATGCTCCAGCCTATTTCATGTACCTAATGAACTCGGTATTCATGCCCGAACTTGATAAGTTCGTGGTCGTGTTTATCGATGACATATTGATTTATTCAGAAAATGAGTCAGATCATGAAGAGCATCTGAGGATTGTCCTATCCAGACTGAGGGAGCATAAGCTATATGCCAAGTTTAGCAAATGTGAATTTTGGATGAGCAAAGTACCATTCTTAGGTCACATTTTATCAAGAGATGGAATCTCAGTAGACCCATCAAAAGTACAAGAGGTCATGGATTGGAAAGCCCCAACTTCGGTTCATGAAGTCCGGAGTTTTCTCGGGTTAGCAGGATACTATCGCCGGTTTATTCCAGATTTCTCAAAGATAGCTAAGCCTATGACCAGACTACTTCAGAAAGATGAGAAATACACGTGGACACCAGAATGTGAAATAGCTTTTCACACCCTCAGAACTTTGTTGACTACAGCACCAGTGCTAGCACAACCAGACATTGAAAAGCCTTTTGATGTATTTTGTGATGCATCAGGAATAGGTTTGGGATGTGTACTTATGCAAGAAGGGAGAGTAATTGCATATGCCTCTCGGCAACTGAGAAAACATGAAGTCAACTACCCTACACATGATTAGAACTTGCAGCCGTTGTCCATGCATTAAAGATATGGAGACATTACCTGTTGGGCAATGTATGTCATATCTATGCTGACCACAAAAGCCTCAAGTATATCTTTACCCAGCCAGAACTGAACATGAGACAACGTAGATGGTTGGAATTGATTAAGGACTATAATTTGGAAGTGCATTACCATCCGGGTAAAGCTAATGTGGTAGCCGATGCACTTAGTCGGAAGTCCCATTGCAACACTATGGAAGCACTATTGGAAGATGGATTCAACTTGCTACATCCTGCTGTACTACACAATATCATAATCAGTTGTTCGCTTGAGGGCAAAATCATAGAGCTACAACAGACTGATGTGGGAATAAGTCACATCAAGAGAAAAATGCAAGAGCAAGAGACCAAACATTTTAGATTGGACAAAAGAGGTGTATTATGGTTTGAGGACCGACTAGTGGTGCCGAAAGACCGTGAGCTAAGGAATCAAATTTTAGAAGAAGCTCACTCGTCCAAATTGTCTATCCACCCGGGTAGTAGTAAGATGTATCAAGATTTGAAAACCCGTTTTTGGTGGACTAAGATGAAGAAAGAGATCGCAGCCTATGTTGCAAGGTGTGATAACTGTAGTAGAGTGAAAGCCGTCCATATGAAAACCGCTGGATTACTTCAGCCACTGCCTATTCCAGGATGGAAATGGGAGGAGATCAGTATGGACTTTATTACAGGCCTTCCAACAACGCCCCAAGGTCACGATTCAATCTGGGTCATTGTTGATCGTCTCACCAAGTCAGCACATTTTATACCAGTTCACACAACATATCACGCGGGGAAATACTCTGAGTTATATGTTTCCCAGATCGTGAAATTGCATGGAGTACCCAGGACCATAATCTCAGATAGAGGACCACAGTTCATAGCTCGTTTCTGGGAGCACTTACACCAAGCTTTGGGAACCAAGCTAATCAGAAGTTCAGCTTATCATCCGCAAACTTCAGGACAGACAGAGCGAGTGAACCAAATCCTAGAAGATTTACTTAGGGCTTGTGTTATATCTTCAAAAGGTTCATGGGAGAAATGGTTACCTTTAGCTAAATTCTCCTATAACAACAGTTATCAAGCGAGTATCAAAATGGCTCCATTTGAAGCCTTGTATGGCAGAAAGTGCAGAACTCCATTGAATTGGGTTGAGCCCGGTGAAAGGAGATATTTTGGTATTAATTTTGTCAATGAAGCCGAAGAACAAGTATGTATCATCCAACAACACATGAAGGCAGCTCAATCAAGACAGAAGAGTTATGCCGATAGAAGAAGAAGACCACTAACTTTTGAAGTAGGTGACTATGTGTACTTGAGAGTATCACCCATGAAAGGTGTGAAGAGATTTGGGATGAAAAAGAAGCTTTCACCAAGATATGTAGGGCCATACAAAATTTTGGAACGAAAAGGAAATGTTGCGTATAAGCTACAACTACCACCAGAGATGAGTGCAATCTTTGATGTGTTCCATGTTTCTCAGCTAAAGAAATGTCTTCGAGTACCGGAAGAAGCTATTGCACCCACCAACGTGCAACTTCAATCGGATTTGACCTATGAAGAAAAGCCAATTCGAGTATTAGAAGAGATGGAGAGAGTAACAAGGAGTAAGATCATTAAGTTCTATAAGGTGGTGTGGAACAATCATAGTGAACAAGATGCTACGTGGGAAAGAGAAGATTATCTGCAAGAAGTTTATCCCGCCTTTTTCCAAGAATGGTAGGTCTTGCAAATCTCGGGACGAGATTTTTATAAGGGGGAGGGGCTGTAACACCTCGGGTGTTAGCCTTGCATAACTTGACTTGCATAACATGAGCATGAGCATCAAGCATTCATAAACCATCATTTAAAATTGAAACATTTGATCGAAACATATGAAACATTGCTTGTTATTTCGTGTTTCTTGGAACATATGCATATGATCATGTGCAAATGAAGGCAAGTGGGTAATGTTGGTCACTAAAACACTTTAGCTACACTTAGGTTAACAAAAGAAACCTTGTTCATGAAGGTCACCTTTCATGATCAAGCACTTAAGTAATATCACATGTGTTGACCTGGATAGCTATATGAGTGACTACTACATGAAATGCTTAAATGACCTTGCAAATTGTTTAAACATGCTTAGGATATCATTAGGAACAACTTTGGTATTTAGTGCTAAGGCTAGTTTGGTCATTTAGCCATGGTTTGTGTATGTATCATGATTTCAAAGTGACATGTTTGACTAAAGTTGAACTAGGTGTTAGGGACCTTGCATGGAGGAGTTCACTAAAGCAAAGTTGTAGTGTTTGACATAAGGAACAACTTTTATTTTTGGGTCATGGACTGATTTAGCTTCTAACATGCTTGAATGGGTCCCACAAAAACCAGCAAAATCTAGATTTCAACACTTAAGAAAATTTTTCTAAGTCAAGTTCATTGAACAGCCTGACAAGCTGACCTTCAGGGCATTATAACTTGAATTCGGTTGAGAATTGGAACACGATCCTTGAACAACATTTGAAGCTGGTACATGGGTCTACAAATTCTATTCAGTATGTTTGCACGAAGGAGCCACCGATTAGCCGGTAAATCAATTTGAAAACGCGCTGTCAGGCTCGACTTCGGGACTTAACTGACGAACTGAATCGTTTCGGTGGCCGACCGGCTTCAGGCTTCGCACGCCGCGTGTCCCCGGCGATGGCCATGCATCGCCAGCACTCTATCCGCGTAGGCCACGCCGCGCCCGAGCGCGCCTTCTTCACGCCAGCGCCCGCCCGCACTCAGCCGCGCTCCCATTTCGCTTCTGGCTTCCTTTCTTCCTCGCTGCAGTAGCCGCCGAGCGCCCGTAGCTCCGCCGTCGCCATAGCCACGCGCAGCTCGTGCCTAGCCACTCTAGCACCACCACCATAGCTCCCCCATCTCCCCAGCGACCCACTGCTTCCTCCCGTGCCCGCTGACAGAGCTCGGTAAGCCCCAGTGTCGTGCAAATGCTCACCGGAGCTCCGCCGCGGACTCCGTCTCCGTGGCCACGTCGCCACCGTCCATCCCAGGCCGCGTTAGGGCACTAGATAGCTCCGCCGCAGCTCGGTGATGCTCGGTGCAGCGTCCGTTCGAGCCACCGTAGCCCACACCGGCGTACCGCCGTGGTCCAGCTCCGCCATTCCGCCATGGTCGCCGCCGTCAGCTCTAGGGTCAGCAATAGGGCCGGCCAAGTATACCAATCGACGCGCTAGGTCGAGTAGAAGGTCTAGTGATGATGTCACCGCGGCGAACTCGCCGCCGTCGAGTTTTGGCCGCGTCTGTCGAGCAGCGCCGCCGGCTCTGTTTTCGTCTCGCTGACCAGTGGGTCCCGCGTGTCAGCGACTCAATGTTTCAAATCTAGTTCAGTTTGAATGCAGATTCACATGTGTTTTGTTATTTTTGTATCTTTAGTTTGGTAGCTCCTAAAATTGTGAAATAAATATGATTGTGTTGCTTAGGAAGTTAAGTATTTAAGAAAAATATGTTCTTGAGTTCAACAGTAGAAATTTCTGGAGATTTAAATTAGGATTTGAAATGTGCTTTTGAATGCATTTAAATTTGTTTATTTTATATCTAGAGTTCCTGTGCTCCAAAAATTATGAAATTTTTGTGGTAGGCTATTCTTGTCATATATGAGCTTGGGTAAAAATTTGAAGACCAGTGCATTTGTAGATTTATAGTTATAGATTTTTCTTTTATAAATAGTTAATCCTTGCATGAATTTTTATAAATTAATTATGAGTCCAAAATTCATGAAATTTATTGGAGGTAATACTAGTACCATATGGATGTTAAGAAAAATAGAAAATCTGTTGCTTGACACTTTTCAATAGGATTTTCCATTTATGCTATTTCAAGCCTTGCTTCCTTATCATTTTTGTATAGAATGTTCTACTTAGTAAAATGACATGAAATTTTTATAGTAGTCCTTTGATAGCATTAGTAAGACTCTGTAAATTTTTGAGAATTTATTAAGCACATCTGATATATATTTATTATTTAACCTAGATATCTAAATAAAATAATAAAGGCAATTTAATAAATAGTTTGGGCTTCACCATTATATCATCTTAACTGTATTTGGTATGCTTAAACTGTTGGTAGGTTCTAGGTTGTCAAATTTTGAATGATTACCTGAAGTAGAAGTATTCTTACTTTATATTGCATGTTAAATCATTTCCGGACTGATTCTAGAGTGTGATGAGTTGCATGTTGAAACTGATGTGTACTGTAAAAATGGTTAATAACAAAGTTGTAGAGAATTTGATAAGCTTTCCAGAAAGTCTAGGATCACTGTTTTTGGATTTGTAGAACTCCAGTTATGAGTGAAACAATTAGCTACTATTTGTGGCCTAGTCGATGCATTGTAGAAATAGTTAAGTAGTAATCGAGAAGAGATATGCACCTACTCAAACAACGTAATGCACTTATTAACATATATGCATTCGTAATACTTATACCATACTCATGCATCTAGGATCGGAGGAAGAGATCACGTTGCTGGAATTCGAAGAAGCAGAGGAAGGGAACCCGTAGGAGGATCCGCAAGCCGCAGCTCCCGAAGGCGTGGAGCAGAACCCTGAAGAGCTTCCGGAGTGTCCTAACCATCGCCCTACTTCCTTTCTGCGAGGCAAGCCCCGGAGCATTATAAGTCTCCCGGTAATTTATAAATGTTTAATTACGTATTTATGATTGATGCATTAGGTTATAAGAGTTGAATGAAACCACTTGATGCATGTACATTCCTTGTCCAGAAATTACACCTTTAACCGGTATAGGTCCAGGATCGAATATATGCTTAGCCATGCTTAGACCGGTAGAAGTCGGGTGATTTCCTGTCACCTGCGAGATATAGGTGGATACCGGAGCACGGTTGGTTATAATTGTTATCGTGGAAAAGAACCATGGTTAATGTAAATGGAGACCGGGCGGGATATCGATAGAAAAGCAACAAGGCATGGAGGTCTTGGGTGTGGATCTATCCCCGTCTGTGTCGATCAAGGACCGTACCGTTGTTGGAACTTCTGACAAGATTGAACGCATGCCTCTCACTTAGCTGGCCGGATAATTCGTTCCGACCGCGAAGCCGAGTAATTCAACTCAGGCCGGGAACCATTCTGTTGTGCGCTCCTTCCGGGGAACGATCAGACTGAGCCCAAGGGCAGGCTTGGCCTGAGCATCCTGGCATCTGGTGTTCCAGATTGTGCGGCGTGGTACGGACCCGCGAAATGTATACCTGAGTTGTATCAAAGGTGACCTAAGGCTATCGTGGCTGGTAGACCTGGGTTTGTGTTAGGAATAAATTCCCAGCTGGTTGAAATCGATTCGAATCGCCGTCTCTCACGGATAGTGAGAAACTTGGCTAGCTCCAACATCGTAGTAACTGTGTTATGAAACATGATGGTTTGAATAAAATTGGAATTTCAATACCGGCTATGGTTACTATTGTATGCTTCTAAAGGATATACCACATGTTTGGCACAGGATAGTTGCTAATCTAGAGGGGAATAGTTATAATTAACTTGATAAAGGAATTATAATTGTTCAATGGGTAAGTTGCCTTTTTTCGCAAAATGTTGCCAAGTTACGTCCACTTATGCAGCCTTGCATAATCAGCGCTCTGCCGCCGCTCGCGCACGGCACGGCTCGCCCGGCGCCCCGCGCGTACGCTGCCGCTACTACGAACGCGCCGCGCGTGTCCGCGTAGGGGTTACGCACGCGCTACGGCGGCGGCGGGCGAGAACCTGCCGGCCGATTCCACTCCGGTCGTCTGTTTTTATGCGGTTGCTGTTGCCGCGCCAGGGAGGGCCGAGGAGGTCAGGTGCATGCACGGTTCCAGTTTTCCGAGCCGAGGCCCGTATACGTCCCTGTCTTGATTGCGTATATACCTATGTAACTATTTGTGGTGCACAAGTTTACGGATGGGTCGAGCTGAGTCGTCATCATCAGGTTGCTTGAGCACTCGAGACTCGAGAGCCTCTCAAAAGTTAAATCTAACCGTCGTCTGTGTCATCAGGCTATTTACCTTTCCTTTCACATCTTCTTTTGATAGTGCTTACTGTCAGTGTTAACGATCGATGAATGAAGGTATAAAGTGATTCATGGGCTTGAATCGTCGTTTATTTACACACATAAAAACCGGACCAAGTCGTGTAGCCAGATTTACTACAATTTATTCACTGCTTAGACTGGTCCTTGGCACGGTGAACACATGAGACCGAGGAACCACAGAGTCTAGAATCTATTCCACGAGGCACCACCTGTTCCATTTACGGCCAACTGGGCCATTGGATCAACGCCGTGATCACAGGTGTTCAACCACTCTATGGTTGGTGGGTCCCGTCGCACGGCACCATAAAAGGAAAGTTGGGGCTAGGGCACGAGGCACGAGGCACGATGTAATACTCTCGGTGTTACACTGTAAATCTTTAATTAAAATATGTCATGAGCATCATGGTTACGTGTTAATGCATGTGATATAGTATGTAGATCAATTTCTGTAACTCGAAACGATCGACGAAAACGTGAAACGAAAGTTATATTTCATAGTCAAGTTATTTCACCTAGGGTTTTAAATCAATTTTTATTAAGCGAAAACATTATAGAATGTATATACGGAATTTTAGTAGAGTTAGAAGTATGAGCTTTGTAGATGGCAATGAAATACCTACGGTCGAATGATGAATTCACTAGCTAGTATATCTAATAGCTTGGAAATCGAATTTGACGCGAACCCGATAAAGACTTAGTCGATTTCGTAAGTTTGAAAAGGGTTTGACAAGGCCAAGTTTGACAATTTTTTTAGGAGAATTGGATTAATAAATGATATGGTTTCATAGCTGGTTTTGATAGCCTAACATGCTCTCTCGAGTACATAATAGGTGTTTTAGCAATTGAAGCATCGAATTGGGTTTTTGGAACGCTTTTACAAAGCGTGCATGGCACGTTTTGGGCCGAGTTCCTCGCGTTGACGCGGTCACCATGCTCCTGCGCCATCGTTGCCGTGCCGGCCACGCGCGCGCGTGTCTGGCCGCTCCTGGCTGGTCCTGGTGGCCGGCTGCCCGAGCGCGCAGCTGTTCCTCCCCACTACTGGGTTGTGCGCTGCCGCTGACGTCGCTGCTGGCGCTCTTGTGGCTACCCACGTCCCTCCGTGTCGGCTCTGCTCCGCCTGGCACCGTCACGCAGGCTCCGCATCGCCGCTACGGAGCCAGGCCGTGTTGCACGAGCAGAGCACGTACACGCCTGTGCCGTGCACCGCCGCGCTCGGCGTGCATGATGTCTGGCTAGTCCGCTATCAACTGGCCGCCTGCCTCGCTGGGCCATCGCTGCGCCGCAGCGTTGCGTCGTGTCCGCCTGTGCCGCTGAGCCACCGCCATCCCGTCACTGCTATGTCGTGCTATCACCGTCGCGTCCGCTTGCGCTCTGCGTCACTGTCATCTCGATTTAGTGCACGTGGCCGTGCCGAGGCCACCGCTTGTCGTTCGCCATTAATGGCGCCACGGCCGCGCTGCTACGCTGCCATCACCCACACGCGGGCATGCCCCCTCTCTTGGCTGCGCTGGCTCACAATGATTGCTCGGGAGCGGTCGCCACGTCCTGCCAAGGCTCGGGCAAGCAGCCAGACCCCATTCATTTCTTTTCACCTCCCTCCTCTGCTGCCGGTCCGGCCAGGCCGCGCCACCAATTCGGCATGGATAGGTCATGTCCATTCAATTCAGTGCGCTTCCGACTCCGTCTTCATGTCTACTGGCCGACCGACCCCGCACCATGTCACATCGTGCCTTGGCAAGCTTCAATTTGGAGCCGGCGTCCGCCGTCGCGCCATTAAAGGCTTAGACGTCGTTGCCGTGGGCACTACCTGTCTGGTCCTCCCGAGCCCAATTGGTTGCACCCCAGCCTCACCTCATAGTCCTTCACCCCATGCGCACCCCATTCTCACGGCTACCACCTGCCCAGCGCCGCTGACGTGGTCGCGCCACCGCCGTCCGTCGCGGACCTTGCCGTGCGCGCGTGGCCGGACTCACCCGGTCCGTCCCCAGTCAAGCCACCAAGTCAGGAAGGTTCTCGGTGAGTTGTTGATGCCTATTCTTTGGTTAGTTCATGTCGTTTGTGCCTTGGCTCACGGGAACATGGCCGCCACCGTTGTAGGAGGTCCGCCGCCGTGGAGGGAGCTCTGGACCGCGTCTCCGTTCGTCGCTTCGTCGCCCACTGCTTCACGTTTGCGTCTAGGTGATTATCAGCTCACTATCGGGGGTGGGGAGGGGCTAGGATGGTCGGCGTCACCGCCCTATGCCAGTGCCGCCGCGCCGGTGCGCGTGTGGGTGCCCGGGGACCTGGCCGTGGTAAAGATAGGATGTTCTGAGGGTTAGTTTGCTTAAACGCTGACTGTAGGAACAGTGTTGTGGACTGCGGATTGATTCGGTAGTACTGCGGGGACGTTTTAGCAAATGTACCGGCACGCGCGGGCCTCCCTATCGTGGGCCGCCGACGCACAGTTGGGCCGCGCTGTGGATCACGCGTGCGCGTGCGCTGCGCGTGCGTGGGCTGCATCACGGGCTCGTGGGCCACGCGGATGGATTTTGGTTTTCCTTTTTCTAGGGATTAGTAAATGTTTATTCAATTTAGTTTTGAGCTAATCTTTGAAAAATTATAGTAAATTATGTAGGTGTCCAAAAATAGTGAAACAAAATTTATTTGGTTCACAAAAATATTATCTATCTGTTGGTGTAGTTAGTTTATAGTTATCTGTGATAGAGATAGATTCATTAATTCATTGAGGAAAGCTTAGTATTATTTAGCTTAATATTTGTAGGAATTTTTATGGTAAATTGGTGATAAAATTAGCCATGAATTTTTAGAGTAGGTTCATTAAATTATTATGTGCTCACTGTAATTTTTGTAGCCCTAGAGTAGGTTGATAAATAGAGTAGCTAGTACTCCTTGTTTTATCATATATATAGTAAATCGATATTAAGAGTAAGAATGCCTTTAGATGCTAAGCTAATACATGAAATGTTCATACATGTTTAATGAAAATGATAGGCAACTTAGCGTCTTAGTCGGTAGAGCTAGCTTAGTAGTTTGATAGATGTATTTTTATTTTAAGAGTTGATGTTGTCGTATTAGTAAGTGTTACATCATCATTTCATGCATGTAGCTAACGAGTTAGTAGAGTTCATGCCTGCAGACGATCAGGAGTACGAGGAGGAGATTCTTGTATAGGAGGGAGCCCCGGAGCCATCAGTTGCTGACTTTGTTGACACCCCGCCGCCCAAGGCAAGCCCTGGTGTATAACCCCTATTTTTGAATGATCACTATATATATATATATATGATGTGCATTTACGTTACAGGCATTTTATGGAAACTACATGTATAGATATACTTACCTATGAGTCCTACTAGTATAGGTCGAGTAGCTGCTATGCTCAGGATTTCGGTAGCGTGAGTAACCTATCGTTACTCGTAATAGGTGGTTACTATGATCACTCATGATAAAATGGTTGAAAGGAAAAATGGAGACCGGGCAGGGATATGTTATGGGTATTGGTGGGTGTAAGAGGTTGTATGCTGCGGCCAACAGGGCATAGCTTGGTTAAACTTTTTTTCTGTCTATGTCGGTTAAGGACCGGCCGTTGCATTGGGTTCTAGGCAAGTCACAGACTTATTATCCTAATCACATACTTGGGTATGGGCGCATGGAAGGCTTGTTGCTATCTTGTCGTGGGTTCCGGGTCTTTCTGAACTGACTGATTGGAGGCGGGGATGGTAGAGGTCTAAGCACCACACTAAGTCCAGGACTTAGGCATGGTGGCTTGGAGTCCAAGTTTGGATGGGGACCTGGACCCCGTGACAGGAGAGTGATGGGTTAGTCCTGCTTGTGCCTGGGGTACAAGCGGGGCATGTGTTTCGGGGTACCCAGCTGGGCACATTGATTCGTGAATCGCCGACGCTTTGATACGGCTTGTCTACAGTCTAGCACAGTAGTAAGAACTGAAAGATGAAAGGTGATGAAATGGAACTATTTGCTCAACTCTTGCTTGAAAGTAGAACATGTGCTTACATAGAATGGCTAGATAATGAATTAATCATGACTGCTAATAATAACATAAATAAGGATTCACTATTAGTATTGCTTTCCGCAAAAAAGAAACCCAGCAAACTATAAAGCTTATCATATTCCTTAGAGTCGGAAAATTATTCCCACTAGTCGGATAAGTCTTGCGAGTATATTGTGTACTCAGGGTTTATTTACCCCTGTTGTAGGTACTGCTTGAAGAGTAGCCATTGTGTGGAGGATTCTTCTTGTGGGCACAGACGGATCCTTGTATATTATCGATAGATGTTTCTTTTCATTCCGCTGTTAAATTTTCACACTCTAAATTTGGTACTGTAATAATATATTTCTGAGAACTCTGGATGTATGAAATGGACTAAGCAATGTAAACTCATTCTCATTATTGGATCCTGCAGGAAAATGTGAATGATTCAGGCTCTCCCTTGGGGTGTGCTCGATGGAATCTGCCTGATGTAGCTCGCTCTCGAGGTGCTTAGTGTTTAGTGGTAGACGAGCGCCTCCGTAAGTGCGTTATTTAGAGCGGTTCTGCCACACACGAGGTTGACCTAAGCAGCCACAACCCTCTGATAGAGAAACCCTAACCCGATCTAAATAGAGCTTGCTACCAGCGATGGTAAGTCGCCACCAACTTCACCGTCGCCTCTGCATCGCCACTACTACGCCAGACTTCACCGCCCGCACAGCGTACCCACTGCCATGGCGGCCACTTCTTCCTCTATCCCTCTACCAAGCCTGAAGGTATGGTCCCTCTACTCTCTCTGCCTCCTTGTCTCAAGTTCACAGTTAATCAATTTGAATCAATCAGTAAGTAATTCACCCTCAGTACTACAGCTAGATGAATTCTAAGAGTCTAACATTGGTACTAGAGCCAAGTTTTCTAGTGTGTAGATCTAGATAGGGAGAGTAGCAATTTAGAAGGAGATGAGAAAGATCCAATTTGGATCAGAGCAGAGGGTTCCTAACCCTAACCCTAGAAGGGGAAGAACAACAGAACAAAGAGGCCTCGATTCAGCCTGATTCGGATCGACCCAGACATGAACCCCAAGCCCAACTCGTGAAAAGCAGGCGGGGAAGATGAACAGTGGGTTCGGCCAAACCCTAACCGGCCAAATCCGAACCCTAACCCTAGACTTGACCCACTCCGGGAAGAGAGAAGAAGGGGTTTTGGGAGATTAACTCACCGGATTAGCTCCGAGAAGCCACCATAGGAATCCCCATGAATACGTAACCCTAACCCTAACCGACAAGAGGATAGCGTGAAGAGAGGGTCCTACCAAGACCTCACCATTGTTACTACCGCCATCACGCAGGATGTTCACCGAGATCTCACCAGGCTGATGCGCGGTCTCCGATGTATGAGCTTAGGATCCAAGGCGTGACCGCAAGGCCACTCGACGGCGGCACACTCCGCCTAGGGCGAGTGTGCGCGTTGATGAGGGGCCCCGCAGCCGTGCCGCCTTCTTCCTTCTCTTTGGCCGCCATGCGCTGCCGTCACGCCATTGTTTCTGTGGCGCTGAAGTGAGGGAATGGGAGGGAGGAAAATGAGACTAGGGTTACAGGAGGAGCCGGCGCCGAGCGGTTTTGCTCGCGCGATATTAACGCGGAGCCGTCGGATCTAGATCAACGGCGCAGATCCACCGGGCTAGATTTCGGCCCAGGCGGGCGCGCGCGGAGGACAACTTTGCTGGCCCAAGCCTAGGTCACGGCCTAGGAAGGCACCACAGGTGCGCGAAGAAAGCAGGCCAGGCTATTTTGCCAACAGGCCGGACAAACAGTATAGCTTTGAGTCCATTTTTCTTTTCCTTTTTTCCAGTAAATCATTATTTCCCGGAAAATGATTAATGGCTCAAAGAAAATTAGTAAAGAGAATTTCCCTATGGGTAAAATTCACCAATTATGTTTAAGTTTCCACTGCAAAGTTTAAATTTTATTATCTTCTAATTAAATTTGAACCAATGGGAGAGTTTAATTTGAAGTGCAGTTATATTTAGTAAATCATGATTATGCTTATCCTCTAATTAAATTGGAACCAACAGAAAAATTTAATTAGAGGAGTAGTCCATTTTTTTGTTTAAGTAAAATTATGGTATTATCATTTTCTGACCAACGTTGATGATGACAATATTATAATGAATTTAAGTTTGAAGTTTAAATCTATGATAAATTTTACACCAATCAACATGGTCAGTTTTCATAGAGTAGTTAAGGACCAAGAAATGCTCCTGAACTAAAAGAATGTATTTCATTTAGTTTTTGCTGCAATGAAGTTGATTATCTTCTAATTAAATTCAAACCAATGGGAGAATTTAATTTTGAAGAGTAGTTATATGTATTTCATGTTGATTTATGAGTTCTATGCATTAATTCTATTTTCTGCCCAACTGTGATATAGAATTGATGCAGAAGCACCTTGTATGTTTTAATTCGATGATATCCCTTGGTTGCGTGCCAACGGGCTGCAATACTGGGGTATGTCAATAAAAAGGCTTGAGTCAGCCAGTTCAGGATATTTTTTGTTAGTTTACTAATTGTCGGTGTTTCGAATAAACACTAACTAGTAAATTTATATTTGTTGCGCGTTAGGCCCAGATGGTGTACTAAAGGACACAAGGTTTATACTGGTTCGAGCAGAATGTCCCTATGTCCAGTTTGCTTCTGCTCGTGTTATTAGTACTAAAAATGTTCGTAGTAGGGGGTACAAATGGTCAAGAGAGGGACAAGTCCTAAGTCTCTGATGGAAAGGTCGATAAATGCTTCTTGACCCGTATTTCCTCTGTGAGAAAAGAGTCCTAGTCTACCCGAGAAGGCAAAACGTCCGGCGTGGCTTTTGTGGGAAAGGATAGGGATTGCGGCCGCATATCCCGCGATGTGACATGGTGGTGTATCATGCTAGGCACGGAGATCTAGGTGGATGGTTGCCCTTCTTGCATCCGTCGCCCTATAAAACCAAGGGGTTCGCCCCCAGGGTTCCATACTTTGCCTCCTCGCCTTTGCATCTACAACCGCCGCTGCCAATCGCCTGAGTCCTCCCATACCCGCATCGTTGCCGCCATCAAGCTCGCGTCCACCGCCCTCCCAATCGTTCAATGGAGCCATGGTGTAGATCCAACATCACCCTTCAGCGCATGGAGGGCCTCGTTTGTCATGGCCTCCTTTGCCCGCTGACCACCGCCGAGGAGTGGTGGCTGCCCGGCAATGAGGACGAGCCGTTGCCGCCCGAAGGCTACGTGGTGTCCTTCGCTCGCTTTCACGAGCGGGGATTTGCCACCCCCACCCACAAGTTTTTTGGGGCTTGCCGCACTACTACAAGGTGGAGCTGCAACATCTTACCCCGAACAGAGTCAAACATATTACGGCGTTCATTGCCCTGTGTGAGGGATTCCTGGGAATTAGTCCCCACTTCGATCTGTGGTGGTATTTCTTTGCCGTCAACCTCTTGAAGAAGCAAGAGAAGAGGCAAGAGCTGAGCGTGCCGGTAGGATGTGCCAGCATTCATCTTTGCAATAACCGGGTAAACGAATAACCATCGATGCGTCTGTCGACCTCCAACAAGGGTTGACATTCGCACTGGTTTTATGTCAAGGACGACGTAGCTGCCCCCTTGCCAGCGTTCTCTGGGCGCATTATCGAAGAGGTCCTAGAGCCATGGAAGTGGGGTGTACCGGATAAAGATAAAAAGAAAATCCAGGACCATCTCGCTGGCATCCCAATTCTGAAGGAGCAGGGCATGAAGGGGTCAGGGATCATTGGCGCCTACCATACACGAAGGGTGGTGCCGCTGATGAGCCGCGCACTTCCCCTATACTTGATGGCGCCTAGAGCGTCACTTGATGGGACGGCGCTTGCCAATGAAGCGATCCCCCCTCCGAAGTGGCGCAGCATATCAAGGAGGCGATGGATCCTTCGAAGGATGACATCAGCATCATCCTTGATTTCATGTATTTGGTGCCGAGGCACCCTCCAATGTGGCTGGAACTAGGGTACATTGACTTTGTAAGTTCTCCTTCCCCATACCTCTTTTTTAATTCAACTTCTGGTCCGCGGATGCTGACATTGGGATAGCGGGACCAGCCGAAGAGGCTCGTCTTTATGGATAGCTCGACTCTGCTACCAAAGGACCCACTCGTGGCGGCGGCGAATCATATCACGGCTGAGTGGGAGAAGAAGATGAAGGAGTTCAATAGGAAGAAGAAGCAGCAGTAGCAACAAGCATGGGAGAGAGGAGAGGAGACAGATAGTGACGACGACGACGATGATGAGGAATATGATGAGATAGTCATCGACATTGAGTGGGGCAACCTTGGAAGCAAGGACGCGCTGACAGGCACCCACTTGTTAATGCAGGGACCCTTCTCGTTCCACGCTAGGGAAGGTGAGGCCGTGAGGCCAAAGGAGGAGGTGGGCTAGACCATTGGCTCATCCTTGGCACCATCAGAGGTGGGTGGATCTACTGTCATGCCCGAGGTGCCAGCGGGAGCGGGCGGATCCACTGCCACGCCCGTGGTGCTGAGAGAGGGGGGTGTCTCCGCCGCCGCGCCCCCTGACATGAGGGAGGTGAGCCCCCTAGCCTAAGAGTAGGGGACAGGCTCGAAACAGTCCCACCCCAACGAGGGGGAGCAGGGAACTGGGGGTTCATCCCCTAAACATCTCTGCCGCCCAACAGCGCCGACGTAAGTTGTCGATTTCCCTATTTTTCTATGTTTTTCAAAGTGACTCACACCTTTTGTTCCTTCTGCAGCATTGGGAGACTAGTTAGACGGGGCACTTCTATAGCACTAGTGCCCAAGAAGACTATCACCCTTTAGGAAAGGCGGGGGCCGCCGCCAGACATCGCTCTCACTTCGGGCGAGAGCAGAGCCAGCGTCACAGCCTCATTGGCTGGTCTGGCACCACCCGCGGTGGTACTCGTGCCCTCGATGGGTCAAGCTATTGGTGAGGTTGAGGAGGCACCCTCGGAGGTCACCGCTCAACCGGCGATGGAAGTGATGCCGCCGCCAATGTCAGGCCAGGCGGAGCTGTCGGCCGCACCCATTGCATCGACCACGACGGGCACGGCGTAGCCAGACAAGGTCCCGCCAATGGAGGTGGAGGTGATGGTGGCTCTGATGGCTAGGTTGTAGCTAGAAGCCATGGTGGCGATGCCCCAGGTAGCGGCGAGTGTCGTGCCACCGACGGCCCTAGAGATGACGCCGGCTGTGGATGGGATCGAGGAGGTCAGGGCCGAGGGACCCTTGGACGCCATGATGTTCACTGAGGAGATCGATAGGGAGTTGTCCCTACCCCTACCATCAGAGGGCCGCCACCCGCCCACGCGGGATGAGCCCCCGTTCCAGTGGGTGAGTCCATGGGACCCATCATCGGAACTCTTCACTCTCGATGATGCCGCCGAGGGCATGGAGTGGGGGAAGCTCCACGTGGGGTTCATGATCACGCTAGAAGCTCTAAACCAGGCCAATGGCGTCCTTCGAGACATCATTGTTCCCATTGGCCAGGTATTTACTTGGTCTTTCCTCCTGATTTCTTCTTTATTCCTCTATTTTTGTTTTCTGACCACCATCTTCTTTTGGTCGCTTATTGCTCGCAGCCAGGAGAAATTCTAGTTCCTTTGTAAAAATAAGGAGGATTGGGACTGCCTCATCGATGAGGCCTGGCTACACAGGGACATGACCACCTAGATCCAATAGAGGGTGGCTGAGTTGACTCCCCTTGCCACGGAGGCAGACAATCTTCGATGGCAGGAGGCCAAGGCCCGCGGGGATGCGGAGCTCACCAAGAAGTCTTTCGATGAGCTATCAGAGGGCACGGTGGTATCAGGAGGAGGCTGCCAGGGTCCAAAAGGAGTAGAATGACCTGCTCTAGTGGGATGCCGAGACCCGCCAGTGGATCATCGACCTCCTGGCCGAGGCTGGGCAGGAGCGAGATCTTAGGCTAGCAGCCGAGGAGAGGTCCGCGGCCCTGGAGCAGAGGGCGAAACTGGATGCCGAGAAGGTCGCTCGGCTGCGCACGGAGCAGGACAAGCTATGCTATGCTATGGAGAGGCTCTGCTCGGAGCATGGCGCGGCCTACGTGCAGCGCGACCAGGCCATCCGAGAGCGTGACAAGGCGCAACAGAGGATCCGCTCCCTCCAGGATGAGCTGGAGACTGAGAAAGCTCAGAAGCTAGAGGCCAAGGGTGCCACTGCTGGACTAGCCACAGGTCTCGCCTTGGTGAGGAGTCTTCTTCAGGTGGAGAGCAATGAGCTTGATCTCTTGAAGGTTGCCCTCGGCATAGTTTACGATGACCTACGAGTGGTGCAGGCAGAGGGGACCAGCTCGCTCATGGCCCATGCCATAGGTATCATGACACAGGTGCACCAGCTCGAGAAGGAAGCTCTTCACATAGGGATCACCCAGACCTTCGTCGTCACCCACTCGCATTACGATGAAAACATCAATTTCGAGGTGATGAGCCTTGGCTTCATGCCTGGTTATGAGAACTCCAAGCTAGATGTCATAGAAGCGATGGTGACTCCTTTTGTGGAAACCCTAGTGAGCAGAATTGAAGATCTGGTTCTCCCCAATAGGGGGTAGTTAGTCGAATGAGTCTAATAAACATTTATCTATAATCTATGGACAAGTGTCGGTACTTTTATGTTTGAAAACAGATTCATAATTTTGTTTTAAACAAATTTGTAATTTCGTTTTGTCTGATTGAAATTGCTTTCTTCCCCTTTTCCATTCGAAAAATGGTGCTTATGCAATCTTACCCTTCCATTCATTAAGACCGTAGGGCCCGAGGTGTATAAGGGGGAAATTTCAATTTATGCTGGTGAGCAAAGTTACCATAGCCGTCGGGGCATGGGGTTTTTGCAGTCTTACCATGCATGCTCGGTTATTTGTTCCCACAAACCTTGCCGCTAACCTTAACACGAGGAAGAGGTCTGACGCAGTGACTGTTTTAAAAAAAGGAGGTATTTATACCTTTACCAGCCCCCGAGTGAGATTCGACCCCTTGCGGTCGCTGGGGACAGATGTTACTAGAGAACGAAGCGAGGGTAGCGAACTTACTTCTTGTTCTCGCACGTACCCCTTACTTAGGATTTTATCTATCTTTCTACGACCGTGTGTTCGGTCTCATTGCAAGTCTAGCCTTCCCTGAGCCCCCGTGCGTGGTAGGGATTCGGTTAAGGGTCAGGTCATTTTGTGACTGTCGGCCCATCCATGGCTTTTGCAACTAGGGGGTTGAGGCAACGTCACTTGCCTCGATGGCTCAAGTGATGCACTTGATGGGCTTGCTAACAGGGATGTTTGAATGGAATCCAGTCTCATCGCTTGTGACCAGGTCGGCAAAGCCCTCGGGTGGTATTCTGTTGCTCCTTAACCCGCCATCCAACAGATTCTGGGGATTCTATGGGATCGGCTAGAGGCTTGGATTGAACTAGAAGGTTGAGATGACCCTAACCACCTCTATGCGGGTTGGGCGAAGGTCGCTAAGGCTCATCTACATTTTCTCCCTTGGCTCTTGTTCGACCGAGGTGGCCTCGGGCCCTTCGCAGGCTAGCCTTCGAACCTCGGTCTCCTGAACTAGGATCAGGCGGCTTGAGCCCCCGAGCCCCTTGGGGTCTAATAGGGGTTGGCCATGTTTCACGCATCACCCCATCCTTGGTTTCCATAACCAGAGGGGCTGAGCTGATGACACTTGCCTCGACGGCTCGAGTGTCGTGCTCAATGAGCTCGCTAACGGGTATGTTCGTGTGGAATTCGGGTCTGTCATTCGTTGATAGGGTCGGCAGAGCCCTCATGTGGCATTCCACTACTTCTTAACCCACCTCCCAACAGATACCTGAGCCGTTCGATAGGCTTAGGTGGCTGTTGGCCTCTCCTCAATGGAGATTATGTGGGTTTGGCTCGAGGTTAGAATCAAATGAGAAAGGTCAAGATGTCCCTATCCGCTTCTCAGCAGGGTTGGGCAAGGCCGCTGGGGCTCATCTCGGTTTTTCTCGCCTGGCTCTGTTTGATGCGAGGCAGCCTCAAGCCCTTTGCGGGCTGGCCTTCGAACCTCGGTTAGTTGCTGCTTATATCGAATGAGGCAACTACCGCTTCATGACGCGACACAAAATGTTGAGATGCAGCAATTGCATATGCAGCGTTTGGATGTATGGGATTAATGTACGATTTAATTGAAATGAAAGCGGGGGTCGGTGATGTTACCTTGGTGGCATGAGCGACAAGAAGCTCTTACTAGACATGTTCATGCGGGGTTTGGGTCCGATGTTTGCAATGGGGCCGGCAAAACCTGCATGAGCATCACAATTTTTTGTTTCTGTCTCTCGGCGGCGATCTGAGCCATTCGATTGACTTATGCGGCCTGATAGCTTCTCCTTGAAGCAGATTCCGTAGGCAGACCCCTCTGAACCCTGCTCGAGAAGGCGGATGCTAAAGCTTAGGGGCGAGGAACTATGAATTCGATTATGCTGGAGAATAAAAATACCGTAGCCGCTGGGGCATAGGGTCTAGTGGTTCGTCTAGTTTTACTCAAAGTGTTATACCGGCACACCATGCCTCCGGTTTTTTAACATAAGGAGGGGTCGGGCGAAGAGGATGTCTAAACGAGTAGACACTCTCGGCAGCCATCGAGCGATGTCCGTGCCCCTACCATTGCTGGGGTCGGAGGCTCGGTAGTAGAATTGACATGCAAAGCAAGTAAACAAATGCGCTTATCTTTCAATGGCCATTCGTTCGGCGTCCACCTGGGCCGTCCGATCAACCCAAGAGGCCTATTGGGCTCCCCTTGATAGAGGTTCCATGGTTGGGTCATTCTAGGTCCTGCCTAGGGAAGCGAAGAGTCACCTGTATGCGGGTGCGCCTTGTTCCTCACACCCGACATGCGATAGTGGTGGGCCATGCCTAGGCCATGTCTCGTTTGACCAAGCATCGTTGCGTTGAGTAGAGCACATCCCGTTGGTCTAGGCGCATCCCCTTGAATTCACATCATCATCGAATTCCTACCTGCATTGAATAAGGGAAGGGAGAGGGTTTTTTGTCCTAGCCTTTTGCCTTTCTCCAACTGATGCGTGTCCTCCTTAAATAGGGGGAGGGAGAGGAGTTCTTGACCCATTCCTCCACCTATTCCAGAGCTACTGCCTCCCCTCCTTCTTCCTTTTCACCGAGCATGTTCACATGTCGCGATGGTTCCTAAGTGAGAGAGGGTAATGCGAGGGAGAGGAGAACTCACAGATCCATTCGTGAATCTAGAGTGTGATGTCGAGCTGGAGGTCATCCAACGTAGATGAGATGGTGTTGAGCGCCTTTGTCGAGAAGTGTAACACCTCGGGTGTTAGCCTTGCATAACTTGACTTGCATAACATGAGCATGAGCATCAAGCATTCATAAACCATCATTTAAAATTGAAACATTTGATCGAAACATATGAAACATTGCTTGTTATTTCGTGTTTCTTGGAACATATGCATATGATCATGTGCAAATGAAGGCAAGTGGGTAATGTTGGTCACTAAAACACTTTAGCTACACTTAGGTTAACAAAAGAAACCTTGTTCATGAAGGTCACCTTTCATGATCAAGCACTTAAGTAATATCACATGTGTTGACCTGGATAGCTATATGAGTGACTACTACATGAAATGCTTAAATGACCTTGCAAATTGTTTAAACATGCTTAGGATATCATTAGGAACAACTTTGGTATTTAGTGCTAAGGCTAGTTTGGTCATTTAGCCATGGTTTGTGTATGTATCATGATTTCAAAGTGACATGTTTGACTAAAGTTGAACTAGGTGTTAGGGACCTTGCATGGAGGAGTTCACTAAAGCAAAGTTGTAGTGTTTGACATAAGGAACAACTTTTATTTTTGGGTCATGGACTAATTTAGCTTCTAACATGCTTGAATGGGTCCCACAAAAACCAGCAAAATCTGGATTTCAACACTTAAGAAAATTTTTCTAAGTCAAGTTCATTGAACAGCCTGACAAGCTGACCTTCAGGGCATTATAACTTGAATTCGGTTGAGAATTGGAACACGATCCTTGAACAACATTTGAAGCTGGTACATGGGTCTACAAATTCTATTCAGTATGTTTGCACGAAGGAGCCACCGATTAGCCGGTAAATCAATTTGAAAACGCGCTGTCAGGCTCGACTTCGGGACTTAACTGACGAACTGAATCGTTTCGGTGGCCGACCGGCTTCAGGCTTCGCACGCCGCGTGTCCCCGGCGATGGCCGCGCATCGCCAGCACTCTGTCTGCGTAGGCCACGCCGCGCCCAAGCGCGCCTTCTTCACACCAGCGCCCGCCCGCACTCAGCCGCACTCCCATTTCGCTTCTGGCTTCCTTTCTTCCTCGCTGCAGCAGCCGCCGAGCGCCCGTAGCTCCGCCGTCGCCATAGCCACGCGCAGCCCACGCCTAGCCACTCTAGCACCACCACCATAGCTCCCCCGTCTCCCTAGCGACCCACTGCTTTCTCCCGTGCCCGCTGACAGAGCTCGGTAAGCCCCAGTGCCGTGCAAATGCTCACCGGAGCTCCGCCGCGGACTCCGTCTCCGTGGCCACGTCGCCACCGTCCATCCTAGGCCGCGTTAGGGCACTAGATAGCTCCGCCGCAGCTCAGTGATGCTCGGCGCAGCGTCCGTTCGAGCCACCGTAGCCCACACCGGCGTACCGCCGTGGTCCAGCTCCGCCGTTCTGCCATGGTCGCCGCCGTCAGCTCTAGGGTCGGCAATAGGGCCGGCCAAGTATACCAATCGACGCGCTAGGTCGAGTAGAAGGTCTAGTGATGATGTCACCGCCGGCGAACTCACCGCCGTCGAGTTTTGGCCGCGTCCGTCGAGCAGCGCCGCCGGCTCTGTTTTGGTCTCGCTGACCAGTGGGTCCCGCGTGTCAGCGACTCAATGTTTCAAATCCAGTTCAGTTGGAATGCAGATTCACATGTGTTTTGTTATTTTTGTATCTTTAGTTTGGTAGCTCCTAAAATTGTGAAATAAATATGATTGTGTTGCTTAGGAAGTTAAGTATTTAAGAAAAATATGTTCTTGAGTTCAACAGTAGAAATTTCTGGAGATTTAAATTAGGATTTGAAATGTGCTTTTGAATGCATTTAAATTTGTTTATTTTATATCTAGAGTTCCTGTGCTCCAAAAATTATGAAATTTTTGTGGTAGGCTATTCTTGTCATATATGAGCTTGGGTAAAAATTTGAAGACCAGTGCATGTGTAGATTTATAGTTATAGATTTTTCTTTTATAAATAGTTAATCCTTGCATGAATTTTTATAAATTAATTATGAGTCCAAAATTCATGAAATTTATTGGAGGTAATACTAGTACCATATGGATGTTAAGAAAAATAGAAAATCTGTTGCTTGACACTTTTCAATAGGATTTTCCATTTATGCTATTTCAAGCCTTGCTTCCTTATCATTTTTGTATAGAATGTTCTACTTAGTAAAATGACATGAAATTTTTATAGTAGTCCTTTGATAGCATTAGTAAGACTCTGTAAATTTTTGAGAATTTATTAAGCACATCTGATATATATTTATTATTTAACCTAGATATCTAAATAAAATAATAAAGGCAATTTAATAAATAGTTTGGGCTTCACCATTATATCATCTTAACTGTATTTGGTATGCTTAAACTGTTGGTAGGTTCTAGGTTGTCAAATTTTGAATGATTACCTGAAGTAGAAGTATTCTTACTTTATATTGCATGTTAAATCATTTCCGGACTGATTCTAGAGTGTGATGAGTTGCATGTTGAAACTGATGTGTACTGTAAAAATGGTTAATAACAAAGTTGTAGAGAATTTGATAAGCTTTCCAGAAAGTCCAGGATTACTGTTTTTGGATTTGTAGAACTCCAGTTATGAGTGAAACAAGTAGCTATTGTTTGTGGCCTAGTCGATGCATTGTAGAAATAGTTAAGTAGTAATCGAGAAGAGATATGCACCTACTCAAACAACGTAATGCACTTATTAACATATATGCATTCGTAATACTTATACCATACTCATGCATCTAGGATCGGAGGAAGAGATCACGTTGCTGGAATTCGAAGAAGCAGAGGAAGGGAACCCGTAGGAGGATCCGCAAGCCGTAGCTCCCGAAGGCGTGGAGCAGAACCCTAAAGAGCTTCCGGAGTGTCCTGACCATCGCCCTACTTCCTTTCTGCGAGGCAAGCCCCGGAGCATTATAAGTCTCCCAGTAATTTACAAATGTTTAATTACGTATTTATGATTGATGCATTAGGTTATAAGAGTTGAATGAAACCACTTGATGCATGTACATTCCTTGTCCAGAAATTACACCTTTAACCGGTATAGGTCCAGGATCGAATATATGCTTAGCCATGCTTAGACCGGTAGAAGTCGGGTGATTTCCTATCACCTGCGAGATATAGGTGGATACCGGAGCACGGTTGGTTATAATTGTTATCGTGGAAAAGAACCATGGTTAATGTAAATGGAGACCGGGCGGGATATCGATAGAAAAGCAACAAGGCATGGAGGTCTTGGGTGTGGATCTATCCCCGTCTGTGTCGATCAAGGACCGTACCGTTGTTGGAACTTCTAACAAGATTGAACGCATGCCTCTCACTTAGCTGGCCGGATAATTCATTCCGACCGCGAAGCCGAGTAATTCAACTCAGGCCGGGAACCGTTCTGTTGTGCGCTCCTTCCGAGGAACGATCAGACTGAGCCCAAGGGCAGGCTTGGCCTGAGCATCCTGGCATCTGGTGTTCCAGATTGTGCGGCGTGGTACAGACCCACGAAATGTGTACCTGAGTTGTATCAAAGGTGACCTAAGGCTATCGTGGCTGGTAGACCTGGGTTTGTGTTAGGAATAAATTCCCAGCTGGTTGAAATCGATTCGAATCACCGTCTCTCCCGGATAGTGAGAAACTTGGCTAGCTCCAACATCGTAGTAACTGTGTTATGAAACATGATGGTTCGGATAAAATTGGAATTTCAATACCGGCTATGGTTACTATTGTATGCTTCTAAAGGATATACCACATGTTTGGCACAGGATAGTTGCTAATCTAGAGGGGAATAGTTATAATTAACTTGATAAAGGAATTATAATTGTTCAATGGGTAAGTTGCCTTTTTCGCAAAATGTTGCCAAGTTACGTCCACTTATGCAGCCTTGCATAATCCTTGGAGTCATTTTATTTCTGGTTCATGACGGGTAAGTCTAGCTGAGTACCTTCTCATACTCAGGGTTTATTTTCCCATTGTTGCAGATGGCACTGTGTATCATGGTTATTGCAAGAGTTGCTTCTATCCCGCTGTGGACGAGGAGTAAGCCTTGGGCAGGCTTCCTTAGTAATTCCTATCTTTGCTTTTGTGGACCGTGATCTGGTTTGGCACTGTATCAAACTATGTTGGAAACTTTATCTTCAAACTTATTTGCTTCCGCTTTATTTATCAAACTCGGTTTGTAATAACTTTTATTCGTACTCTGATGACGAAAAGTATCTGTGGACTTTATGTAATATGTGGCATGTATGTTGAATCCTGTACGATCTTGGTTGGGGTAAATCGTTTATCGAGACCCGTCGTGGTACTCGACAGACTACCGGGTTTATATGGGTTCAAGTATGACAGTGCGACCGCTCGCGGATTGCCATTGTACTTGTATTCTTATAAATTGGTCGGTTCTGTGACAGCTGGCATCAGAGCAAGATTCAACGTTAATTGTCACAAGTGTATTTAAAACAAAAGTTTTGTTTTCCAAAAACCCTTCTCTAGCAACTAATAGTTATTTAATAGGTATTTGAAATCTAAAGTGTGCCAATGATCACTTTCCTTATGCCCAAATTAAGGACTATTAGGTGGCTATTTAAGTACTAACATGGGGGTTTTTACTTCGTCGTCCATACGGCGTGCTATAGTATGGATGCCATTCACTTGAGTGGTAATGTATGGATCAAATACCTCTACGCCAAGGTAAGATGAGTGTATGACCGCAAGATGTGAGCGTGCGGTCGGGAAGAGTTAGCTTTGGTATGGCTATGTATACATGCGTGCATGTGTATATGGTGCGTATTTAATTGTGGGTTTAAATTATTGTCGGGTAGATTGATATGGAAGTATATGTATGGGTATACATATATGAAAGTATTTACAATTACATTTTGCATATTTCATTATGGGATTAGGGCTGAAATGAAATTTTATGTAGGTACACTAACAACGAAACGTGTAGCTCGATTAGTTACGCTATTTATGAGAGAACGTATGTATGCCACCATGTCTACCGTTAGAAGCAAATTTTTCCTAAGTTTGTGAGGACGTACGGAACGAGCATGCATCATGTTAAATTACCATTCACATAACTACATTGTTCCTCCCCTTATAAAATTCTTACTCGGTTATGTAACTCTTATCCATTATGGCATTGTCTCACCAAGGGTACATGTTAATGGTGCAGATGGCACGCACCAAGCAGACTGCTTGCAAGTCCACCGGAGGCAGAGCTCCTAGCCGTCAGCTTGCTCCACGTACCCGTCAACGTCACATGTTCCTTGGAGAGTTTGGGATGCCTACCCTCTTGTGGAGAGTGCTCAGCTATGTAGGTTATCCTGATGAAATGGAACCCCGCTACTTCTGGGCGAATGAGCGGTTGGGAGAAGGTCTCTTAGTTACTGTGGAGGCCGTTGTTCGTCCCTGAGGTGATGATTCAGAGTGGACAGGCTGGTGTTATGAGTCAACTGGTAGGACTGCTGAAGAAGCAGCTGGCAGGGCAGCCTTTGGGATCTTGAGGAATATCATGGATCGTTTTCCTCAGGAGCTAGCAGCCGCTTTGGTTGGAGTCTTTCCAAGAGGTAACCCATCCACTGACTCATGGCAGCAGGCAAGAGGAAAATCTTTGGAGATTGGTGCAGCAGAAGGGCAGAACAGCGATAACCCTGCCATGAGCGCCATGTTCGCAATGATGAGAGTGTTAGATGGAGTTGAGGGTAGCCTCAGACGTGTGTCTGGTGCACTTGGTCATGCCCATGAGGATCGACGTCGGCTTCAGAGGGAGCACGACGCTGAGATTGAGAGGCTCACTGAAGAGATGACTCGGTTGACTCACCAGCGAAATGTAGCTTGGTCCCGAGAAGATGTCCTAAGAGCTCGACAGTTTGAGCTGGGACAGCAGCTGGCCAATGCGGAAGAATACAACGATAATCTGCATGAAGAGGTTCATCTACTGCACAATCAGCTCCACCCTTATGTCCCACCTGGAGCCGCAGAAATGGATCTAGAAGGATACGAGGAAGGTGAAGAAGAAGTGGAACCTGAAGAAGAAGTCGAACCTGAGGAAGGAGATGATTCTGCGTCTGACCTTGATAGTGATCATGATGAGGATTAGATCGCTTAGCATTTAGTGGAAGGACTAATGTATCACCTTTATTTATGTAATGGACCTGTAGTTCCAAGTTGGCATTAGTAACCAGACTATCATGTAATGTTAATCACACGTTTGGAGGAACGTCGATGCAATTCCTGTACTTTGTCGTTAATCACGCTTTAAAAATTGCATGCGTTATGAGCACGATAAGTGGTCAAATTGGCGATGTCATGTTGCGAGAATGAATTGTTATGCCTCTGTTTTTATTGTGCTTTTCAGAATTTTCTCCAGTAATTTCAGTTTGGCATGAGTACCTAATTCATCTGCAATCTCTTGGCATCAACCAATAATCGCTTATTGTTGCAACTTCGCAGATGACGCGCACCCATGCAGGAGCTAGTAGCAGCCAGGATGGCAACCAGGATGACTTGCCACCCCCACCCCCACTGTCTGCTTAGGAGTTCTTTGCCCAGTTCCTGGGGAGCCAAAGGACAATGGAAGAAGCCTTGCACCTTATCGCGCAAAACACTGCTCGTGGCCACCCACAGCAACCGGGGGCCGAGCCAAATCAGCACAGTTCATTTAAGGAGTTTCTGGACATGAAGCCTCCGATCTTCAAGGTGGCTGAGGAACCACTGCAGGCCGATGAGTGGCTGAATACCATCGAGCAGAAATTTCATCTACTAAGGGTCACAGAACACCTGAAAGCAGAATATGCTTCTCATCAATTGCAAGGGCCAGCAGGAATCTGGTGGACGCACTTTCTGTCGTCTCTGCCTGCTAATGCGAGAGTGACCTGGGATCAATTCAAGCTGGCTTTTAGGGGACACCATATTCCCCCGGGCCTGATGCGCATGAAAGCAGCAGAATTTATGAGGCTCACTCAGGGAACAAAGTCACTCATAGAATATATGCACACATTCAACAACTTGTCAAGATATGCTCCAAGTTTCGTGGATACTGAAGAGAAAAAGATTGAGAGTTTCAAGCGAGGGTTGGGTACCAAGTTAATGAAGACTATGGCAAATTCTCGATGTGCCACGTACAATGAGTTTATTAGTGATGCCTTGACCCAAGAAAACCACAACAACATGCATGCAGTTGCTAAAGGTCGTAAGAGGGCATATGAGGCCGGTGCATCCGGATCTTTCCAGTCAAAAGCGCCTATCACAGCTAGGCCACAATTCCGTCCACCTGCACCCAAGTTTAGGCCTCCACCACCAAAAGCTCAGAATAACAGGCCACAGAAACCGTTCCGTAAGGCATTCACTATTGCCTTACCAAAAGGAAATGGCAATCAGGACAGCTCCACAGGATTCAGAAGTAATCAACCTTGTGTCAACTGCAACCAACTGGGTCATTGGTCCAAGGAGTGCCCCCACCCCAAGAGGAATGGCAACCCAAATCAGAACAATCAGAGGTAGGTGAATGCCAGGGCACGTCAGGGACAAGTGCACTATACCGCTGTGGAGGAAGTGCCCGCTGGAGAAGTTGTCACGGCCGGTATGTTTCTCGTCAACAAGCACCCCGCTGTTGTTTTATTTGATTCGGGAGCTTCTCATTCATTTATGAGTCAAGCATTTGCATCTAGACATGATCAAGAAATAATAGAAGTAAGTAAAGGGGGTTTTAACATAAGTTCAGCAGGGGGAACTGTTACTACCAAAAAGATAGTCAAAAATGTACTCATCTTGATACAAGGGAGGGAGTACACAACAGATTTGATAATATTACCGGGATTGTCGATAAGTGTAATCTTAGGCATGAATTGGATGAAGGATCATGGTGTTCTTATCGACACTAGCACCCGTACTATCATGTTGAGAGAACCCATAGGAGGGAATGCTTTTCTAGTCCCACTCTCCCACGAATTCGAACCCCAACATTTAGCCTGTGCTATCCAAACCACCACAATATGTGATATCCCCGGGGTTTGTGAGTTTCCGGATGTATTTCCAGAGGAATTACCAGGCCTACCACCGGATAGGGACGTGGAATTTAAAATTGAATTAGTGCCAGGTACCACACCCATATCCAGAAGGCCCTATAGAATGCCACCCAATGAGTTAGTAGAACTCAAGGTTCAATTGCAAGATCTATTGGACAAAGGTCTTATCCAACCTAGCTCATCTCCGTGGGGATGTCCAGCACTGTTTGTGAAAAAGAAGGATAAGTCACTGAGAATGTGTGTAGATTACAGACCACTCAATGCTGTGACCATCAAGAACAAATATCCGTTACCCCGCATCGACATCTTGTTCGATCAGCTAGCGAAGGCAAAGGTATTCTCCAAAATTGACTTAAGATCAGGTTACCATCAGATAAAGATCAGACCGGAGGATATACCTAAGACTGCTTTCTCTACTAGGTACGGCTTATATGAGTATTTGGTTATGTCTTTCGGACTAACAAATGCTCCAGCCTATTTCATGTACCTAATGAACTCGGTATTCATGCCCGAACTTGATAAGTTCGTGGTCGTGTTTATCGATGACATATTGATTTATTCAGAAAATGAGTCAGATCATGAAGAGCATCTGAGGATTGTCCTATCCAGACTGAGGGAGCATAAGCTATATGCCAAGTTTAGCAAATGTGAATTTTGGATGAGCAAAGTACCATTCTTAGGTCACATTTTATCAAGAGATGGAATCTCAGTAGACCCATCAAAAGTACAAGAGGTCATGGATTGGAAAGCCCCAACTTCGGTTCATGAAGTCCGGAGTTTTCTCGGGTTAGCAGGATACTATCGCCGGTTTATTCCAGATTTCTCAAAGATAGCTAAGCCTATGACCAGACTACTTCAGAAAGATGAGAAATACACGTGGACACCAGAATGTGAAATAGCTTTTCACACCCTCAGAACTTTGTTGACTACAGCACCAGTGCTAGCACAACCAGACATTGAAAAGCCTTTTGATGTATTTTGTGATGCATCAGGAATAGGTTTGGGATGTGTACTTATGCAAGAAGGGAGAGTAATTGCATATGCCTCTCGGCAACTGAGAAAACATGAAGTCAACTACCCTACACATGATTAGAACTTGCAGCCGTTGTCCATGCATTAAAGATATGGAGACATTACCTGTTGGGCAATGTATGTCATATCTATGCTGACCACAAAAGCCTCAAGTATATCTTTACCCAGCCAGAACTGAACATGAGACAACGTAGATGGTTGGAATTGATTAAGGACTATAATTTGGAAGTGCATTACCATCCGGGTAAAGCTAATGTGGTAGCCGATGCACTTAGTCGGAAGTCCCATTGCAACACTATGGAAGCACTATTGGAAGATGGATTCAACTTGCTACATCCTGCTGTACTACACAATATCATAATCAGTTGTTCGCTTGAGGGCAAAATCATAGAGCTACAACAGACTGATGTGGGAATAAGTCACATCAAGAGAAAAATGCAAGAGCAAGAGACCAAACATTTTAGATTGGACAAAAGAGGTGTATTATGGTTTGAGGACCGACTAGTGGTGCCGAAAGACCGTGAGCTAAGGAATCAAATTTTAGAAGAAGCTCACTCGTCCAAATTGTCTATCCACCCGGGTAGTAGTAAGATGTATCAAGATTTGAAAACCCGTTTTTGGTGGACTAAGATGAAGAAAGAGATCGCAGCCTATGTTGCAAGGTGTGATAACTGTAGTAGAGTGAAAGCCGTCCATATGAAAACCGCTGGATTACTTCAGCCACTGCCTATTCCAGGATGGAAATGGGAGGAGATCAGTATGGACTTTATTACAGGCCTTCCAACAACGCCCCAAGGTCACGATTCAATCTGGGTCATTGTTGATCGTCTCACCAAGTCAGCACATTTTATACCAGTTCACACAACATATCACGCGGGGAAATACTCTGAGTTATATGTTTCCCAGATCGTGAAATTGCATGGAGTACCCAGGACCATAATCTCAGATAGAGGACCACAGTTCATAGCTCGTTTCTGGGAGCACTTACACCAAGCTTTGGGAACCAAGCTAATCAGAAGTTCAGCTTATCATCCGCAAACTTCAGGACAGACAGAGCGAGTGAACCAAATCCTAGAAGATTTACTTAGGGCTTGTGTTATATCTTCAAAAGGTTCATGGGAGAAATGGTTACCTTTAGCTAAATTCTCCTATAACAACAGTTATCAAGCGAGTATCAAAATGGCTCCATTTGAAGCCTTGTATGGCAGAAAGTGCAGAACTCCATTGAATTGGGTTGAGCCCGGTGAAAGGAGATATTTTGGTATTAATTTTGTCAATGAAGCCGAAGAACAAGTATGTATCATCCAACAACACATGAAGGCAGCTCAATCAAGACAGAAGAGTTATGCCGATAGAAGAAGAAGACCACTAACTTTTGAAGTAGGTGACTATGTGTACTTGAGAGTATCACCCATGAAAGGTGTGAAGAGATTTGGGATGAAAAAGAAGCTTTCACCAAGATATGTAGGGCCATACAAAATTTTGGAACGAAAAGGAAATGTTGCGTATAAGCTACAACTACCACCAGAGATGAGTGCAATCTTTGATGTGTTCCATGTTTCTCAGCTAAAGAAATGTCTTCGAGTACCGGAAGAAGCTATTGCACCCACCAACGTGCAACTTCAATCGGATTTGACCTATGAAGAAAAGCCAATTCGAGTATTAGAAGAGATGGAGAGAGTAACAAGGAGTAAGATCATTAAGTTCTATAAGGTGGTGTGGAACAATCATAGTGAACAAGATGCTACGTGGGAAAGAGAAGATTATCTGCAAGAAGTTTATCCCGCCTTTTTCCAAGAATGGTAGGTCTTGCAAATCTCGGGACGAGATTTTTATAAGGGGGAGGGGCTGTAACACCTCGGGTGTTAGCCTTGCATAACTTGACTTGCATAACATGAGCATGAGCATCAAGCATTCATAAACCATCATTTAAAATTGAAACATTTGATCGAAACATATGAAACATTGCTTGTTATTTCGTGTTTCTTGGAACATATGCATATGATCATGTGCAAATGAAGGCAAGTGGGTAATGTTGGTCACTAAAACACTTTAGCTACACTTAGGTTAACAAAAGAAACCTTGTTCATGAAGGTCACCTTTCATGATCAAGCACTTAAGTAATATCACATGTGTTGACCTGGATAGCTATATGAGTGACTACTACATGAAATGCTTAAATGACCTTGCAAATTGTTTAAACATGCTTAGGATATCATTAGGAACAACTTTGGTATTTAGTGCTAAGGCTAGTTTGGTCATTTAGCCATGGTTTGTGTATGTATCATGATTTCAAAGTGACATGTTTGACTAAAGTTGAACTAGGTGTTAGGGACCTTGCATGGAGGAGTTCACTAAAGCAAAGTTGTAGTGTTTGACATAAGGAACAACTTTTATTTTTGGGTCATGGACTGATTTAGCTTCTAACATGCTTGAATGGGTCCCACAAAAACCAGCAAAATCTAGATTTCAACACTTAAGAAAATTTTTCTAAGTCAAGTTCATTGAACAGCCTGACAAGCTGACCTTCAGGGCATTATAACTTGAATTCGGTTGAGAATTGGAACACGATCCTTGAACAACATTTGAAGCTGGTACATGGGTCTACAAATTCTATTCAGTATGTTTGCACGAAGGAGCCACCGATTAGCCGGTAAATCAATTTGAAAACGCGCTGTCAGGCTCGACTTCGGGACTTAACTGACGAACTGAATCGTTTCGGTGGCCGACCGGCTTCAGGCTTCGCACGCCGCGTGTCCCCGGCGATGGCCATGCATCGCCAGCACTCTATCCGCGTAGGCCACGCCGCGCCCGAGCGCGCCTTCTTCACGCCAGCGCCCGCCCGCACTCAGCCGCGCTCCCATTTCGCTTCTGGCTTCCTTTCTTCCTCGCTGCAGTAGCCGCCGAGCGCCCGTAGCTCCGCCGTCGCCATAGCCACGCGCAGCTCGTGCCTAGCCACTCTAGCACCACCACCATAGCTCCCCCATCTCCCCAGCGACCCACTGCTTCCTCCCGTGCCCGCTGACAGAGCTCGGTAAGCCCCAGTGTCGTGCAAATGCTCACCGGAGCTCCGCCGCGGACTCCGTCTCCGTGGCCACGTCGCCACCGTCCATCCCAGGCCGCGTTAGGGCACTAGATAGCTCCGCCGCAGCTCGGTGATGCTCGGTGCAGCGTCCGTTCGAGCCACCGTAGCCCACACCGGCGTACCGCCGTGGTCCAGCTCCGCCATTCCGCCATGGTCGCCGCCGTCAGCTCTAGGGTCAGCAATAGGGCCGGCCAAGTATACCAATCGACGCGCTAGGTCGAGTAGAAGGTCTAGTGATGATGTCACCGCGGCGAACTCGCCGCCGTCGAGTTTTGGCCGCGTCTGTCGAGCAGCGCCGCCGGCTCTGTTTTCGTCTCGCTGACCAGTGGGTCCCGCGTGTCAGCGACTCAATGTTTCAAATCTAGTTCAGTTTGAATGCAGATTCACATGTGTTTTGTTATTTTTGTATCTTTAGTTTGGTAGCTCCTAAAATTGTGAAATAAATATGATTGTGTTGCTTAGGAAGTTAAGTATTTAAGAAAAATATGTTCTTGAGTTCAACAGTAGAAATTTCTGGAGATTTAAATTAGGATTTGAAATGTGCTTTTGAATGCATTTAAATTTGTTTATTTTATATCTAGAGTTCCTGTGCTCCAAAAATTATGAAATTTTTGTGGTAGGCTATTCTTGTCATATATGAGCTTGGGTAAAAATTTGAAGACCAGTGCATTTGTAGATTTATAGTTATAGATTTTTCTTTTATAAATAGTTAATCCTTGCATGAATTTTTATAAATTAATTATGAGTCCAAAATTCATGAAATTTATTGGAGGTAATACTAGTACCATATGGATGTTAAGAAAAATAGAAAATCTGTTGCTTGACACTTTTCAATAGGATTTTCCATTTATGCTATTTCAAGCCTTGCTTCCTTATCATTTTTGTATAGAATGTTCTACTTAGTAAAATGACATGAAATTTTTATAGTAGTCCTTTGATAGCATTAGTAAGACTCTGTAAATTTTTGAGAATTTATTAAGCACATCTGATATATATTTATTATTTAACCTAGATATCTAAATAAAATAATAAAGGCAATTTAATAAATAGTTTGGGCTTCACCATTATATCATCTTAACTGTATTTGGTATGCTTAAACTGTTGGTAGGTTCTAGGTTGTCAAATTTTGAATGATTACCTGAAGTAGAAGTATTCTTACTTTATATTGCATGTTAAATCATTTCCGGACTGATTCTAGAGTGTGATGAGTTGCATGTTGAAACTGATGTGTACTGTAAAAATGGTTAATAACAAAGTTGTAGAGAATTTGATAAGCTTTCCAGAAAGTCTAGGATCACTGTTTTTGGATTTGTAGAACTCCAGTTATGAGTGAAACAATTAGCTACTATTTGTGGCCTAGTCGATGCATTGTAGAAATAGTTAAGTAGTAATCGAGAAGAGATATGCACCTACTCAAACAACGTAATGCACTTATTAACATATATGCATTCGTAATACTTATACCATACTCATGCATCTAGGATCGGAGGAAGAGATCACGTTGCTGGAATTCGAAGAAGCAGAGGAAGGGAACCCGTAGGAGGATCCGCAAGCCGCAGCTCCCGAAGGCGTGGAGCAGAACCCTGAAGAGCTTCCGGAGTGTCCTAACCATCGCCCTACTTCCTTTCTGCGAGGCAAGCCCCGGAGCATTATAAGTCTCCCGGTAATTTATAAATGTTTAATTACGTATTTATGATTGATGCATTAGGTTATAAGAGTTGAATGAAACCACTTGATGCATGTACATTCCTTGTCCAGAAATTACACCTTTAACCGGTATAGGTCCAGGATCGAATATATGCTTAGCCATGCTTAGACCGGTAGAAGTCGGGTGATTTCCTGTCACCTGCGAGATATAGGTGGATACCGGAGCACGGTTGGTTATAATTGTTATCGTGGAAAAGAACCATGGTTAATGTAAATGGAGACCGGGCGGGATATCGATAGAAAAGCAACAAGGCATGGAGGTCTTGGGTGTGGATCTATCCCCGTCTGTGTCGATCAAGGACCGTACCGTTGTTGGAACTTCTGACAAGATTGAACGCATGCCTCTCACTTAGCTGGCCGGATAATTCGTTCCGACCGCGAAGCCGAGTAATTCAACTCAGGCCGGGAACCATTCTGTTGTGCGCTCCTTCCGGGGAACGATCAGACTGAGCCCAAGGGCAGGCTTGGCCTGAGCATCCTGGCATCTGGTGTTCCAGATTGTGCGGCGTGGTACGGACCCGCGAAATGTATACCTGAGTTGTATCAAAGGTGACCTAAGGCTATCGTGGCTGGTAGACCTGGGTTTGTGTTAGGAATAAATTCCCAGCTGGTTGAAATCGATTCGAATCGCCGTCTCTCACGGATAGTGAGAAACTTGGCTAGCTCCAACATCGTAGTAACTGTGTTATGAAACATGATGGTTTGAATAAAATTGGAATTTCAATACCGGCTATGGTTACTATTGTATGCTTCTAAAGGATATACCACATGTTTGGCACAGGATAGTTGCTAATCTAGAGGGGAATAGTTATAATTAACTTGATAAAGGAATTATAATTGTTCAATGGGTAAGTTGCCTTTTTTCGCAAAATGTTGCCAAGTTACGTCCACTTATGCAGCCTTGCATAATCCTTGGAGTCATTTTATTTCTGGTTCATGACGGGTAAGTCTAGCTGAGTACCTTCTCGTACTCAGGGTTTATTTTCCCATTGTTGTAGATGGCACTGTGTATCATGGTTATTGCAAGAGTTGCTTCTATCCCGCTATGGACGAGGAGTAAGCCTTGGGCAGGCTTCCTTAGTAATTCCTATCTTTGCTTTTGTGGACCGTGATCTGGTTTGGCACTGTATCAAACTATGTTGGAAACTTTATCTTCGAACTTATTTGCTTCCGCTTTATTTATCAAACTCGGTTTGTAATAACTTTTATTCGTACTCTGATGACGAAAAGTATCTGTGAACTTTATGTAATATGTGGCATGTATGTTGAATCCTGTACGATCTTGGTTGGGGTAAATCGTTTATCGAGACCCGTCGTGGTACTCGACGGACTACCGGGTTTATATGGGTTCAAGTATGACAGTGCGACCGCTCGCGGATTGCCATTGTACTTGTATTCTTATAAATTGGTCGGTTCTGCGACAAGAAGGGGCCGCTTTCGTCGAAGGAGGAGGCGCACTAGAGGGTGCTGAGCGTCGTCGGCTTTGTCGTCGTCCACAAGGCCTTCATCGGAATGGAGCCATAAGGGGACCTCTTTCGGTGAATCTTCTCCGAGCGAGCCTTGTTGGTGGGGAAGCCGCCCAGGACTACGTCGACGGGGGTTTCACCCTTGCAGCCGCTCAGATCAGCCAGTTCATGAAGCTTGATGAGATGTTAGACATCCATCAGCCATGGTGGCCTTTCTTCGGTGGGGAGCGCCCCCCGTCCAGGTGCCGTTGTCAGGGTTGTGGCTGATCACGATGGCGTAGTCCCTGGATGCCCTGGCGATGGTGCCACGGTCACCGACATGGTGCTCGACGTTGCAGATGACGACACCCTCAGGGATCCTACGGAGCAGTAGGACGTTGCCGATGGAGAGTGTGGCGTGCCGACCGTAGTAGTACTTAGAGTAGATCTAGTCAGAAAGTGTAATCATTTAAGTTTTGGGGGGAGCCCCTGTGGAAATAGTCTTTTGTATTTATGAATACATCAGTCCCTTTTTGTGATGAAATTACTTTGTAAGCTATGAATTTGTGCAAAAAATGAACAAGTTCTTAAATTTCGTTACGGCAAACAGCTTTTCAGCTCTTCTCCCTCTATTTGTAAAAGAGGTTCAGTGCCTTCCAACCCTTCCCGTAGTTAAGGTCGCAAAAAACTCGGAGTGCGGGTGAGCCAATTCTGATCATGCTGGTGAGCAAGAAGACCATAGCCGCTGGGGCGTGGGTTTCCCGTAGTTCTACCAGTTATAGTCAGATTTTGTTCTCAAAATCCTAGCCCTTAGGACTTACCATGAGAAAAGAGGGAAAACACATAGAATGTTTACAAGATAACACAGAGAGTGTTCGCAAGATAAACAAACTTATATCAGCCCCCGAGTGAGGTCTGACCCTTCGCACTTGTAGGGGTCAGATGTCACGAAAGATCGGGGATTTTGATGACAAAACTGATAAGAGAAAGTATGTGTTTATTTAGGGGTAAAAATGATGTAGCTGCTCAATGTTCCAGGCATTGGTGAAGACCTCACTGTCGATGGTTTTCAACTTGTAGGCGCCTGGCTAGAGTACTTTCGTGATGACATACGGTCCCTCCAAGGGCGGGGAGAGCTTGTGGCGGTCCTTGTTGCTCTACACAAGGTGGAGAACCAGGTCCCCAATGCTAAAGGCTTGGTCCAGCACCCGTCGGTTGTGGTATCGTCGTAGCGCCTGCTGGTTATTGGCCGAACGGAGGAGGGCGATGTTGTGAGCTTTGTCTAGTTGGTCCATGGCATCTTCGTGGGATGCCTCGGCTCTCTGTTTGTCGTATGCTCTAATTCTGGGTGCTCTATAGTCGAGGTTGGTTGGGAGGACGGCCTCAGTACCATAGACCATGAAGAAAGGTGTGTAGCCAGTGGCTCGGCTGGGAGTTGTCCTTAGGCTCTAGAGCACCGCGGGGAGCTCGGCGACCTAGTGTGCGCCAAATTTATTCAACCGGTTGAAGATCCTAGGCTTGAGGCCCTGTAGGAGCATGCCATTTGCGCGCTCGACCTGCCCGTTCGTTCGGCGGTGCGCGACGGCGGCCCAATCGACCCGGATGTGGTGTTCATCACAGAATCGAAGGAATTTCTTGCCGGTGAACTATGTGCTATTGTCCGTTATGATGGAGTTTGGTACTCCAAAGCGATGGATGATGTTGAGGAAGAACAGCATGGCTTGCTCAGATTTAGTCACAGAGATCAGTCGAGCTTCTATCCACTTTGTAAACTTGTCTATGGTGACAAGCAAGTGGGTGTAGCCCTTGGGCGCCTTCTTGAGACATCCAACTAGATCGAGCCCCCAGACCGCGAAGGGCCATGTGATGGGGATCTTCTAGAGTGCCTAGGCCAGGAGGTGAGTTTGCTGAGCATAGTACTGACACCCTTTGTAGGTGTGCACGATCTACTCGGCGTTGGCTACAGTAGTGGGCCAGTAGAAGCTCTATCAGAATATGTTCCCAACCAAGGTTTTAGGTGTGGCATGGTGACCGTAGACCCCACCGTGGATATCGTTCAGCAAAAGCTTCCCCTGCTCGATGGGGATATAGAGCTACAGGATCCTAGCGTGGCTTTGTTTGTAGATTTTGCCTTCTACAAGAACGAAGGACTTGGCACGACATGTGAGCCGTCGAGCTTCCGTCTTGTCTGTCGGCAGCGTGTCTTAGAGGAGGTAGTTGAGGTAGAGTGTTCTCCAATCGACTAGAGGGTCGGGCTCTATCGATGGATCCTCTTCAAGCTCCATGACCTCGGGGCCAGACAGAGTTGTCGGTTGGTTAGCCCCCCAGGCTAGATCGGACGGACCGTCGTCAGCCCATTCCAACCCTTCATAGCGCACTAAGGGCTTGTGTTGGTCACTGGCAAAGACACCCATTGGCACCGGCTCTCAGCCAGACACCACTTTCGCAAGCGCATCGGCCGCCTTGTTGAGGCACCTTGGGATGTGATTGAGTTCGAGGCTATTGAATTTGTCCTCCAGCCGTCGAACTTCTTGGCGGTATGCAGCCATCTTGGCATCATGATAGGTTGACTCCTTCATGACTTGGTTGACAACTAGCTAGGAGTCACCTTGGATGTCGAAGCATCAGATCCCCAACTCAATGGCAATGCGTAGGCCATTGATGAGCGCTTCATATTGAGCCACAATATTGGATGAGGGGAAATGGAGATGAACCATGTACCTCGTGCGAACCCCGAGGGGTGATACGAAGACCTACCCCACACTGGCGCCCTTCTTCATTAGTGATCCGTCGAAGTACATCATCTAGTACTCTTTATCGACGATCGCCGGTGGTGTTTGGACCTTGGTCCATTCCGCGATGAAGTCAGCCAACACTTGGGACTTGATGGCCGTTCGGGAGGCATATGTGATGCCTTGATCCATCAACTCGAGCGCCCACTTTGTGGTTCTTCCCATGGCATCCTGGCTCTGGATGACCTCACCGAGGGGGAACGACGTCACAACCGTCATGGTGTGTGATTCGAAGTAGTGGCGTAGCTTCCTGTTGGTGATGAGGGCGGTGTACAGGAGCTTCTGGATTTGGGAGTAGCGGGTTTTAGAGTTGGATAGTACCTCGCTGATGAAGTACACAAGGCACTGCACCTTGACGGCGTGCCCCTCTTCCTCCTGCTCCACTACTAGGGAGGCGCTGACCACTTGTGTGGTGGCCGCTATGTATAGCAGAAGGGATTCTCCATTAGTCAGAGGAACCAAGATCGGGGCCCTTATCAGAAGCAGTTTGACTGTGTCAAGTGCCTCCTGAGCCTCGGATGTCCACTCAAAGTGGTCGGCTTTCTTCAAGAGTCGATAAAGGGGGAGACCTCATTCGCAGAGGCACGAGATGAATCGGCTGAGTGCAAAAAGGCACCCTATGATTCGCTGAACCCCCTTTATGTTCTGAACCGGGCCCATCCTTGTGATGGCAGAGATTTTCTCTGGGTTGGCTTCGATGCCATGCTTGGAGACGATGAAGCCGAGCAGCATACCCCTCGGGGCCCTAAAAACACATTTCTTGGGATTGAGTGTGATGCCATTCCCTTGGAGTTTTGTAAAGGTTTGCTCAAGATCAGCAACGAGGTGGCCAACCCATTTGGACTTAATCACGATGTCATCAACGTAGGCCTCAACGGTCCACCCGATGAGGTCCCCAAAGCATTTGAGCATACAGCGCTAGTATGTAGCCCCAACATTCTTTAGACCGAACGGCATTGAGATGTAGTAGAACGATCCAAAGGGGGTGATGAAAGATGTCACGAGCTGGTTGGACTCTTTCATCATGATTTGATGGTAGCCGGAGTATGTATCAAGGAAGCAGAGGGTTTCGCACCCTGAGGTAGAGTTGACTATTTGGTCTATGCACGACAAAGGAAATGGATCCTTTGGGCATGCCTTATTGAGACCCATATAGTCAACACGCATCCTCTATTTCCCACTCTTCTTTCATACAAGAATAGGATTAGCTAACCACTCTAGGTGGTATACTTCCTTGATGAATCCAGCGGCTGATAGTTTTGCTATCTCTTCACCGATGGCCCTGCGTTTCTCCTCATCGAAGCGATGCATGCATTGCTTCACCATCTTGGAGCCTGGGTGGATTTTCAGGGTATGCTCGGTGACCTCCCTCGGAATGCCTGGCATATCCAAGGGTTTCCACGTAAAGATGTCTTTGTTGCCACGGAGGAAGTCGACAAGCGCACTTTCCTATTTAGAGGAAAGCATGGTACCAATGCGTACATTTTGCCCTCAGAGCTACTGGGATCTACAAGGACCCCCTAAGAGCCCTCTACCAACTCGAATGACCTGGTCGACTTCTTTGCGTTGGGTGCTTCTTCGGTGACCTCCTCCTTAAGGGTGGCGAGCTCCCCAGAGGCTACGATTGCTGTGGCATGACCGCAGCACTTGACCTCACACTCATAGGTGTGCTGGAAGGAGGTGCCGATGGTGATGACATCATGGTGGCCCGGCATCTTCAGCTTGAGGTATGTATAGTTGGGACAACCATGAACTTCACGTAGCATGGACGTCCTAGGATGGTGTGGAAGGTTCTGGGGAACCCGACCACCTTGAAGGTGAGGGTTTCAGTCCTGTAATTGAATTGATCCCTGAAGGTAATGGGCAGATCGATCTGCCCGAGTGGCATGGCCTACTTCCTAGGCATGATGCCGTGGAAAGGCACTCGGGTTAGGCGGAGGCATGTCCGGTCGACGCCCATCTCGTCGAGCGTCTTGGCGTACATGATGTTGAGGCTGCTGCCCCCATCCATTAGTACTTTGGTGAGTCACTTTGGGCCGACGATCGGGTCAACCATGAGCGGATATCTCCCTAGGTGTGGGACGCTATCTAGATGGTCAGTTTGATCGAAGGTTATGGCAAACTCTGACCACCAGAGTAAGGCAGGCGTGGCCGGTTCGGTCGTATAGACCTCGCGGCGCGTGACAATCTGGTAGTGTTCGAAGTCGTAGGTAGTCATCTGGCATCGAAAAGCCACCGTCCATCTCCTTGGCATCATCCATAGTGGGGGCAGGGTCCTTTCCCTGCTCCCCTTTGTTGGAGCCTCTGGACAGGAACCGCCGCATGAGGCTACAATCCTTGAGTAGATGCTTTACCGAGAAGGCATGGTTGGGGCATGACCCCTCGAGTAATTTTTTGAAGTGGTTTGGAGTACCCTCCATGGGCTTCTAACCACCCTTGTGGTCAGCAGTGGCCATAAGCGAGTTCTTGCACCGTTGCTTCTTGTTCTTCCTTTTGGCGGAACGATTGGAGGTGCCTTCACCGGCACCCTCGTCCCACCTTGCCTTGCCCTCGAGATGATCGAAGATCATTTCGACCACCTCTTCTCCTGAGTCATGCCTGGTGGTGATGTCCAGGAGTTCCTTGGTGGTTCATGGGCCCTTGCATCCTAGCTTATGAACCAAAGACTCATAGGCAGTCTCGGACAGGAAGGCTCCTATAATGTTGGCGTCGGCGACGTTAGGGAGCTCGTTGCACTACCGGGAGAAGCACCGGATGTACCCTCAGAGGGTCTCACCAGCTTTCTGACAGCAGTTCTTGAGGTCCCATGGGTTCTCAAGGCGCTTGTATGTGCCCTGGAAGTTTCCCACAAAGATCTCCTTCAGATCCGCCCAACTCTGGATTGCATTGGATGGTAGGTGTTCCAACCACACTTGTGCTGAATCGGCCAAGAACAGTGAAAGGTTGTGGATAGTGAAGTCATCATTATCCACACCACTAGCTTGATAGGCAAGCTGATAGTCTTTGAGCCAAAGTTTGGGGTTTGTCTCTCCAGAGTACTTATGGATATTGGTAGGTGGTCGGTACCTTGACGAGAAAGTAGCATTGAGGATGTGCCGGACGAAGGCCTGAGGGCCCAGTAGGCCAAGGCTTGGACTCTCATCCTCGCCGCTATTGTAGCGTCCACCACGACAAGGATGATAGCCACGGTGGGCTCCTTCTCTCAGTTCACCATAGGTGCATCTACGGGCGTCGAGGGTGCTGCGTTCATTGCAGTTACGGTCGAGACGCTGATGTACCAGGACCACAGCGCGTTGCCTGCCACCTTGTGGTTCCTGATGGACTGACGCGTCCCTGGCGGGGCACGCCAAGGGTGTGCACTGGCTGGTGTTGATCTTGCATCGCTGAGACAATGAGCTTTCCGCCTGCAACGTCACCGCACGCTCGAGTAGCGTGTGAATCTCACGGTGGGCCTGACGATCCTCGGGCGTTGCGGCCTCTGGAAGGCCATGGAGCAAGGCTATCGCGGCGGCGATGTTCTGGCTTGCTTGGGTGAAGTGAGGAAAGGCTTCATCGTTGGCGATGATCCTTTGGTTCACATCACGAGCCTTAGCGCGTGCGCACCCACCGTCTCCGTGGTGCTCGATCTCCCGATCGAGCTCTGCGCATTCCTGCACCAGCTGGATTCTGGCTTCCTCGATCTCTTGCTTTTGGGCTTTTAGCTATTCCACCCCCATGCGAGGTGGGGCCACTATTGCCCCTTTGGTTTCATTGCTGAGGTTGCCCACTGGGGTAGCCTCCTCCACGGGGATGCTTTCGACATGTCCCTCAGGGGTACCTGCCATGAAACATTCCCGGGAGGGGCGATGGCTCCCCTGCTAGAGTCAGAGCTAGAGTCTGACCCTAGCTCCTCAGTGAGGAGGCCATGGAGGGATTCCATGACACTTTCGATCATCGCCACAAACTCATTGTTCACGGGGAACGGGATAGCACGCTGTGCCACAAGGTGGCTAATGGTTGCCGCGGTGTTGCAGAGTCCGAACGAAAGCACCATCGGGGTGCTCCGCACAGAGTGTTGCAGAGATAGGGTGAGGCAGCATGGGTCCTCCCTAGACTGCTGGGGTCCAAGGGAGACACCGGGCTGGTGCTCAAGCCTCCCATAGTTGAAGCTGATGGAGGGGAGAGATTGGATGGTGGCGTGAGCCAACGCCAACTCTCTTCCCACCGTGATGATAAAGTCTAGGTCACTGAAATGCACGTGTGCACCTAGGCCCCAGTTGATTGCGTGGCTAGCCATCCGAGGCCTGATATGGAACGCACAAAGGTCCCCTACCTAGCACGCATAAACACCAACTAGTAAATTTATATTTGTTGCGCGTTAGGCCTGGATGGTGTACTAAAGGACACAAGGTCTATACTGGTTCGGGCAGAATGTCCCTACATCCAATTTGCTGTTGCTTGTGTTATTAGTACTAAAAAAGGTTCGTAGTAGGGGGTACAAACGGTCGAGAGAGGGACATGTCACAAGTCTCTGATGGAAAGGTCGAAGGGATGCTAAGAGCTCGATTGCTGCTTGGTTGTGTGTTGTGTGTCGATCCATCCCCTTAGTGGGGTGCCCTATCCTCCCTTTTATAGACCAAGGGGGAGCAGGGATTATAGATGGGAGAAAGAGAAAAAACTAGAGGTAGAGAAGGTCCTTCGAAGGTGCCAGGTCTTCCTTTTCCCTTGAGCCTGTCCTGCTGTCATGGCAGGCCATACCAGGGATAACACATTCACTGATCCTGATAGGGCCATGCCCTGGCTTTGGTTAGCTAGTGGTCGTGTCCCATCCTACTCTAGCGGACGACACGATGTGTCAGGGTACCGAGTCGTGACCCTACGGGGAGCAAACGGGGAAGTGACCATACATTCATTACTGTTGATGATGCGAGTTCCCTCCTAGACTATTTTGGTTGTCGTATGCTTGTGTTTGGATCCACGCCCGAGGGCTGATGGTGGCGCCCACAACACTGTAGGACAAAAGTCAGCGCCTACAATACTATTCAGGCTCTGCCATGCCTGGAAGGGCTTAAAGCGCCCGTCCCGTCATACCCTGATCGTACTTTCCTGCAAGTGCGCAGGGCATGGTCCTCGGTACTATGGTTGACCTGAGTGTCCTGTCTTACCCTGTACTCATCATTACAAAGGGGCATGGTGCAGACGTCGGGCGAGGCGGAGCCAGTCTTGGAACATCGGGTGAGGCGGAGCCTGCCCTGGGACGTCAAGCGAGGTGGAGCCAGCCCTTAGCCGTCGGGCGAGGTGGAGCCAGCCCTCAGACGTCAGGCGAGGTGGAACCAGCCCTCAGACGTCGGCATGAGGCGGAGCCAGTCCCTAGTCATCGGGCAAGGCAAAGTTTGCCCCCAGCCATCAGGCGAGGCGAAGTCTGCCCCCAGACATCGGGTGAGGCGAAGTCCAGCCCTCGGGGGTCAGGCGAGGAGGAGCCAACCCTTCGGGGCTGAATGAGGCGCGGGGCAAGAAGTGTAGTTGCGTTATTGCCTATTCAGAAGCATCAGCGCTTGATGGTTATTAGTTCCACCTCTTTGGGTACCCCAGTAATCAGTCCCCGACACTAATTTTCTAATTAAATTGGAACCAACGGGAAGATTTAATTGGAAAATGAAGTATAAGTGAATGTTTTAGTCATCATGACTACGTTTTCGTATAGATGTATCCCGCATGGGGAGAAGTTTTGGCATAGTACTTATACTTGTCAATCCTGCATGGCAGGAGAAGTTTTCTGATGATTCACATGTTTTTGTATCCCGCATAGCAAGAGAAGTTTGGGTAGCTCTTATGCTGTCCTAGTATTGACCTTGGCACAATAGAAATGCATCGCCATGGTCAATACTAACCAAAAGATAAGAAAAGATGCAAGTGTGACTTGCAAAAGCACTGCTAATGAAAGACCTCATTGAGTTCCTAAAGTGAATTAAGGAAAGTGTACTCCTAAACGGATCAAGAAATAACTTTGTTTACATGACACAATCATGTGAATGAAGTAAGTTAAAAGTGTCTCCTTGTTTACAGGCTTTCTGAATAGTTATCAAAATTATGGCAGTAAAGTTCATGCCATATTTCGAGGGGGAGAATATCAAGTTTAATTAAGGAAGATACTCTTCATTAAGAGTAAGATAAAGATTAATTAAGATGTATGCGACCGTCGGAGGAGTACAACGGTCATAATAATGATACCCCTAAGCAGAGAAATAGCTAAATTCCTAGACCTTTTAAAGTTCTAACAGGAAGATAGCGTAGTCAGTGTCAAAGATGTTAAGGTGGTGCTTAAAGTGCCATATGAGAGTTTAATGGATTAAACCCAAAATAAGATATTTGAAGATACACTATCTTTAGAAAAGATGGGAAGATCTAGGGGAGCATGGTATGTAGAGGTATGTAGAGACCTAAGACTTGAAGAGAAGAGGGACTATGTGCCCACTCTAGTGACTCAGGAGCAACAAGTTTCTCAATACCTGTTGATGTTGTATGACCAATACAACACCTATTGTTAGCTCTTCGAAGAAGATGAATAATAAGGATCTTGTTATACATGAGCCTGTAGAATCAATTGTCTCTTGGCAATGAAGAGCAACAACAGCCCCTTATGAAAGTGCCAGTAGCTAAGGCCCCAGAAGGTCTCAAAGAATTAGTAAACCAGATTTCTGATGACTATGAAGTTTATGTTAGTAAAGAAATTCAAATGGAGGGTGATCCCACCTCATTTGATGAAGCCATGAGAAGTGTTTACTCATTTAAATGGCAAGAAGCTATGGAAGCTGAAATGAATTCGATGAATACCAACGATGTTTGGGACTTAGAAGTAATTCCTAATGGAGCAAAAACAGTAGGTTGTTAATGGGTCTACAAGACAAAATGTGACTCCAAAGGAAATGTAGAAAGATATAAAGTTGAAATGTATTCGATGAGTACCAACGATGTTTGGGACTTAGAAGTAATTTCTAATGGAGCCAAAATAGTAGGTTGTTAATGGGTCTACAAGACAAATTGTGACTCCAAAGGGAATGTAGAAAGATATAAAGCATGACTTATAGCAATATGCTTTACGTAAAGAGAATGAAAAGATTACAATGAGAGTTTTCTCTCTAGTCTCATGCAAGGACTCTTTTAGAATCATAACGGTGTTCATGGCACATTATGATTTAGAAATACATCAGATGGTTATAAAGACGTCATTCTTAAATGGGGATTTATATGAAAACGTTTACATGGCATAACCCAAAATAATTTTGTCATGGAAGAAAAGAACATATGGGATGCAACCTATAGAAATCCATTTTTGGGTCAAAAGTAAGTCTCTATACAGTAGTATTTGAAGTTGATGAAACAATGATGAGAAAGTTTGGGTTTTAAAGAAAATGAGAAGGACAATAGCATTCATACGAAGTTCAAGAATGAAAAAATCATTTTCCACATCCTGTGAATAGATGACATTCTACTCACTAGTAGTGATGTTAATCTATTGTTGGAGAAGAAGTTTTATCCCCAAGTTTCAATGTGAATGATCTTGGTGAAGCGTCATTAGTTCTAGAAATCAAAATTCACCGAGATAGAAGAAAAATGGGGTATTAGGACTATCGCAAAGGCATACTTAGAAAAGATTCTAAAGAAGTAAAGTATGCATGCGAGTAAACCTACGCCTGCTCCTATAGTCAAGGGTAATAGATTTGGAAACTCTAAGTGTTCTAGGAACTGATATGAGATCGATCAAATGAACATGGTTCCATATGCTTCAGTTGTTGGAAGCTTGATGAGTGTACAAGTACAAGTAAGAATTTACCCTGATGTAGTTTACGTTTCTGGGATATTTTGGCAGAAGTCTAGTTCAGATATGGATCACTAAAATAGAGTTGAAAATATCTTGCAATTTTACAAAGTATCATAGGCCTCATGCTGAGTAAGAAAGAATAAGTACTCTCAAATAGTTGAGGGTACAAATGTTAAGTCTTGGCGAGATGTGTAGTGAATTCCACAGTAGTTGCTAACACTCATAGTTGGAGTATTATTGTGTAAAAGCTCCGAAGAAATAGTTGTGGTGTCATCAGTGATGCATACCATAGTATAGCTTGTCATGAGGCTTAAGGAACAGGTAAAAGGAGGTTAAGGAAATTTGTACCCGGATTTAACAATGGTAGGCAACAACAATAACCATTTAAAGTAAGTTAACTCCTAAGACAAGTCAAGTGTGCCACCAAACACATTGACACTAAGGTATATACTGCAAAGGAGAAAATTCAGAATCATTTTGAAAGCATTGAGCACATAAGTACCCAGTAAGTACTTGTGGATCCGCTTACCAAAGGCTAACCACCCAGTGCGTTCAGAGAACACACAGTTGACATGGGTTTATGGGAAAGCCTATGATTTCTAGATACTAAGAGTCTAGTTGAGTATCTATTTCAAAACAGAGAGGTGCATTGTAGCTGTTTAATCTAATGGCAACAGACCACGACGATGAGGCACGCTCTATGCACTGATATGTGATGGAATGGGAACAAGATAAAGTAAGTAAGTTAAGTTTAAGGAATAAGGTGAGATTAAGGGGGGGAATGTTAGTTTGATCTCTACCAATTGGCCCAACGGACAATTGGGCCCTTGGATCAACGCCCTGATCGGGGCATCCAACCACTATATAGTTGGTGGCCCCCCGTCGCATAGCACCATAAAAGGGAAGTTGGGACCGGGGCATGAGGCATGAGGTTGACCTAAGCCGCCGCAACCCTCTGACAAAGAAACCCTAACCCGATCTAAAGAGAGCGTGCTGTCAATGACGGAAAGCCGCCACCAACTTCACCATCACCTCTGCATCGCCACTACTGAGCAGGACTTGACCGCCCGCACTGCGTACCCGCTGCCATGGCAGACACTTCTTCCTCTACCCCTCTACCAAGTCTGAAGGTATGGTCCCTCTACTCTCTCTGTCTCTGAAAGCATCTAGGCCCCTTATTGGGTTTCGGTGATTAATGACAATACAAGATTACTATGACTAACGTGTGTTTTGCAGAGGCAATTAAGTTAGGTCATGGTAATGGAGATCGATTGGGCAATCGAGGTGGTCATGCCCCTACGATGGAAATTATTTTGGTTTTCAAAGGATGGATGACAAGGTTAAGGATGACTAGTTCTAAGTATCGATTGGAGTTGGAGTGACACTTAGAGTAGTTTAGGACTTTATTTTTCCTTTGGCCGTACTATTAAGGGGGGTATGGACGGGTAGCTTGACCTAGTTGAGTCTAGTGAGTTAGGTGTGATGCACACTTGTTAAAACTAGCACTAGGTAGCTCCACAACAGCCCTATGATCCTATGGAGCAAACTTCATTCACATATGTTCGAGAGTTGGAAGTGAATGGAGGATCAAATGCTGACCAGATGCTGGCTCCAGTGCGACCGGACGCTGGTCGCAGGGTTCGGTCAGTTCATTTGATCAAATGACTGCGTTTGGTGTGACCGAACGCTGGAGAGGTCAAGTGACCGGATGCTGAGAGGCAGCATCCGGTCGACTCCAGTAAGGTTCCAGAGAAGGGAATCTACGACCAGACACGTCCGATCAGTGCTGACTGGACCTTGGGGGTTCAATGTCCGGTCGAGTACAGTAAGGTTCCAGTGAGGGTTTAATGTGACCGGACACATCCAGTCAGTGGTGATCGGACCCTGCCAGTGTCCGGTCAACACATTATCACTAGAATGCAGGTTGAACTGATCGGAGCGTCTGGTCAACCTGACCGGAGCGTCCGGTCACCCCGCAGAAGCTCATAACGGTTTGTTTTTTAGGCTGCCTTATAAGTAGAAGCTCCACTCGTGTGTGGAGTCATTTTTGCTCATTCCAACAGCTGAGAAATACGTTTGTGAGTGCCACAAAGAGCAAGGTCCTATTGAGGTGATTGAGATTTATGAATCCAAGAGAGTAGCCTCATTATTGAATCAAGAGTAGCAAAGTGTGTATCCATCTTCTCATTAGGCTTTGCATGGTCAAGTGAGAGTTTGTGCTTCTTACTCTTGGTGATCGCCATCACCTAGACGGCTTGGTGGTGATTGGGAGCTTGGTGATCACCCGGCGGAGCTTGTGGGTGACCCAACTCAAGTTGTGAGCGGCTTTGGGTGATTCGCCGCGACAGAGTGTCGAAGAATCAACCTGTAGAGAGCACTTGATCCTTGCACGGATCAAGGGAGCTACACCCTTGCACGGGTGCTCCAATGAGGACTAGTGGAGAGTGGCGAGTCTCTGATATCTCGACAAAACATCACCGCATTCCTCTCTCTCTATTTACTTTGAGCATTTACTTTGAGCAATTCAATACTTGTCTTTACATTCATAGAATTGCCATGCTAGAGTAAGTTTGGAACATAGGTTGCAAGTCCGTTGTGCGTTAGTTTAATAGAAACACTTTTCTAAGCACAAGGGGTCAATTGGGCTAACCATAGGATTTAATTATTGCAAGAAAAATTAGAATTAGCCCAATTCATCCCCCCTCTTGGGCATCTTGATCCTTTTAATTGGTATTAGAGCCTCATGCTCACGTTTTAAGCTTAATTGCTTAGAGCAATATGTCTCACGGGGATGGACCTCCTTCTATCTTTGAGAGAGATGACTTTCCATAATGGAAAATCCACATGGAGGCATACTTAGAAGCTCTAGACGTTGGTATTCTTAGAGCCACCTCACAAGGCTTCCCAAAACCTCGGGATGCTACTAACTTACAAGGCGATGAGGTTAATTATGAAAAATGGAATGCAAAGGCTTGCAACACCATCTTTAGAGGCCTTTGCAAAGATGTGTTCAATCGCGTAAGGAACCACAAAGATGCCCATGCACTATGGTCGGATGTCTGTGCGCTCCATGAGGGAACCAAGAGTGAGCGTGAGGAACGCTATCATCTTGTGATTAAAAAGCCAAATTCATTTGAGATGCTTCCCAAAGAATGTGCTAATGAGATGTATTCACGTTTGAATGTTCTTGTAGAGGAAGTCAATGGGCTTGGACTTACTCAAATGTCACCATCTGACATTGTGAGAAAGATCTTGAGTGTCCTCCCCATTGACAAATATGGGCATATTGTGACCGTGCTACACCAAGGTGATCTTTCCACCGCTACACCGACACAAATCTTGGGAAAGATCAATGCTCATGAGATGTACATGCACATCACGCCACAAGATGGCTCATCCTCTACCAAGAAGAAAGAGAAGGACTTAGCATTCAAAGCTAGCCAAGACAAAGGCAAAGCAAGACTTGAGTATGAGAGCTCAAGCGATGGAGAAGATGAAGATGAAAACCTTGCTCTCATGGTGAAGAAAGCCGCCAAGATGCTAAAGAAGCTAAACAAGAGTGGCATCAAGTTCGACGGCAAGAAGAAGAAGTTCTTCACAAGCTCTAGAAGAAAGCCAATCTCTAAAATGGATTGCTTCAATTATGGTGAACTTGGTCATCTAGCACATCAATGCCCCAAGCCCAAGAAAGACAAGTTCAAGAACAAGAACAAGGGCAAGAAAGATGATTCAAGTAATGAAGATGAAGATGAGAAGAAGAAGAACAAGCCATACAAGAAGAGAGATGGCAAAAAGAGGGACTTCCACAAGAAGAAGAAGAGTGGAAAGGCCTACATCATCGATGATTGGCTCATGGACATTGATTCATCTAGTGGATCATCCGATGATGATAGTGACAATGAGAAGGTGGCCGCCATTGCTATTGATCTTCCATCTTCACCGCCACCATCACCATCATCTTCTACACACCTATGCCTTATGGCCAAGGGTGAACGCAAATGCAAGGTAACTAATAATGATGATAGTAGTGATGATGAGCAAGCTAGCGATGATGATAGTGATAGCGATGATGATGATTCACCTTCATATGATGATCTTGTCAAAATACTAAGAAAATACACTAAGATCATTAGAAAGAGTAGAGAGTAGAGCTAAAAATGAAAAGCTTGATGCTAAAAATGATTCACTCTTAGCAAAGTGCGATACATTGGAAAAGGCTAATGATGAGCTTAGAGAAACTAATGATGCTATATCATCCAAACTCAAGGAGCTCAAATCTTCTAAGAAAGAGCTTAAAGATAAACATGATAAACTTGAGTGGGTGCACAATGAGCTCATCACTAGCCACAACAAGCTAAAAGATGAGTATACAACTCTTAAGATCAATCATGATACTCTTGTTATTGCTTAAGAATTTTTACCAAATGAGCCACATGATGCTACTAACCATGTTGTTAAGATTGATATAGCTACATCATGTGATGATTTGATTGATGAGAGCATTGAGCAAGGATCTAGTGGCAAAGGCAAGCAAAGTGGTTGAGTGCAATGACTATGATGAATATGTCAAGCTCAAGAGCACAAATGAAAAGCTCATGAAAGATCTTGAAGAAATGAAAAGCCACAACACCATTGTGCTAGAAACTCTTGATCATGACAAAGAGTTGATCCTTGAGAATGAGAAGCTCAAAGAAGAAAACAAGAAGCTCAAGGAAGAGAAGAAAGATGATGCTCTAAAGGAAGAAAATAAGAAGCTCAAGTTAGAGAAAGAGCATCTCAAGATTGGGTTGAGCAAGTTTGCTAGAGGCAAGCACCTCCAAAGTGAGCTACTCATGAACACCGTCATGAAGATGGATAGAAGTGGCATTGGATATGTTGCAAGTGTAGAGAAGAAGAAGGCTCAAGTTCAACAACAACAATCAAAGCCAAAGCCAAAGCCAAAGAGATGTTTTGAGTGTGGACAAGAAGGCCATTTTGCTCATGAGTGCCAAACTCCACTGCCACAATCCTTGCCCAAGCATGCTAAACCCTTTGCCTTCAATACTCACTACATGCTTAGAAAGGACTCTAGTGGGAAGATGAAAGTCATGTTCTTAGGTCCCCCTAATAAGAATAGGCCTAAGAAGATTTGGGTGGCTAAGTCACTTGTTGAGAAGGTGAAGGGCCCTCAACAAGTTTGGATTCCTAAAGCTTGAATCTCTTATATGTAGGTGAACTACAAGACCAGTGGAAGTCATTGGGTTATTGATAGTGGTTGCACTCAACATATGACCGGTGATCCTCGTATGTTCACCTCACTAGATGAAGAGGTAGATGGACAAGAGAAAATAACATTTGGAGATAATTCAAAGGGCAAGGTTAAAGGATTGGGCAAAGTGGCAATATCAAATGATCATTCCATCTCCAATGTGCTCTATGTTGCTTCATTGAGTTTCAACTTGCTATCCGTTGGACAATTATGTGATCTTGGCTTCCAATGCTTGTTCACCGAGAAGGAGGTTGTTGTATCCAAGGTAGATGATAATTAAGTGATATTCAATGGATTTAGATACAACTTATATCTAGTGGACTTCACCTCCGAAGATGCAAATTTGAAGACTTGCCTATTCACCAAAACAACACTTGGGTGGCTATGGCATAGAAGACTTGCTCATGTTGGTATGAGTTCACTCAAGAAGCTTATGAAGAATGATTTGGTGAGAGGGTTGAAGGATGTGAAGTTTGAAAAGGACAAGCTTTGTAGTGCATGTCAAGCCGGCAAGCAAGTTGCAAATACTCATCCAACCAAAGCTTTCATGTCAACTACAAGAGTGCTCGAACTCCTACACATGGATTTATTTGGACCAACAACATACAAGAGTTTGGGAGGGAATCTCTATTGTCTTATGATTGTTGATGACTATTTAAGGTATACATGGGTATTCTTCCTTCATGACAAATCCAAAGTTGCATCTTGCTTCAAGAAGTTTGCCAAGAGAGCTCAAAATGAATTTGAAGTGAAGCTCAAGAAGATAAGAAGTGACAATGGAAAAGAATTTGACAACACAAACATTGAAGCTTATTGTGATGAAGTTGGGATCAAGCATGAAGTCTCCGGAACTTATACTCCTCAACAAAATGGTGTAGTTGAGAGGAAGAACCGGACTTTGATCACTCTTGCAAGAACTATGCTTGATGAATACAACACCCCCGAAGCTCTATGGGCGGAAGCAATCAACACCGCATGTTATGCATCTAACCGTCTATTCCTTTAAAAGTTTCTTGGCAAGACACCTTATGAGTTGCTCAATGGGAAGAAGCCGTATGTCTCCTTCTTTAGGGTGTTTGGTTGCAAATGCTACATCTACAAGAAGCGGCAACACCTAGAGAAGTTCTAAAGACGTTGTGATATTGGTTTTCTTATTGGTTACTCATCAAAGTTCAAAGCATATAGAGTATTTAATCATGCCACCGGCTTGGTTGAAGAAACATATGATGTGGAATTTGATGAATCTAACGGCTCCCAAGGAGCACATGAGAATCTTGATGATGTAGGTGATGAACCATTGAGGGAGGCTATGAAGAATATTCCAGTGGGAGACATCAAGCCAAAAGATGATGAAGATGATGTACAAGTCATTGATCAACCTTCTTCGTCAAGTGTGCCACAAGATGGTGAAAAAGATGGGAGAGTAGAAAATGAAGATACTCATATCTCTCATGAGCGAATGGTGGTACAAGCACAAGATGTTGATGCTCCACAACCTCCTCCTCAAGTGGTCAATAGAAGAAATACACCTCTCCTATAAGATCATCCACAAGATCTCATCATAGGGAGTCCATCAAAGGGTGTAATGACTCGATCTCAAAAACTTGCTTCATTTATTGCTCATCACTCTTTTGTCTCTTGCTATGAGCCTACTAAGGTAGAAGAAGCTCTTAAAGATCCGGATTGAATCAATGCCATGCATGAAGAGTTGAACAACTTCACTCGCAATGAAGTTTGAACTCTTGAAGAGCGACCAAAAGGTGCAAGAGTCATTGGAACAAAGTGGGTGTTTCGTAACAAGCAAGATGATCAAGGTGTTGTTGTGAGGAACAAGGCAAGACTAGTTGCAAAGGGGTTCTCTCAAGTTGAAGGTTTGGATTTTGGAGAGACCTTTGCACCGGTTGCAAGATTAGAAGCCATCCGTATCCTTCTTGCATATGCATCACATCATGAAATGAAACTATATCAAATGGATGTGAAAAGTGCATTTTTAAATGGCTTTATTAATGAACTAGTCTATGTTGATCAACCTCCTGGGTTTGAAGACCCTAGATATCCTAATCATGTTTATAGGTTGTCTAAGGCACTATATAGGCTTAAGCAAGCCCCAAGAGCTTGGTATGAGCGCCTTCGGGACTTCCTCATTGACAAGGGCTTCACCATTAGGAAGGTCGACACCATACTATTCACCAAGAAGCTTGATGGGCATATCTTCATTTGTCAAGTATATGTTGATGATATCATCTTTGGATCATCAAATGAAGACTCATGCAAAGAATTTGGTGAATTGATGTCGAAGGAGTTCGAGATGTCCATGATTGGTGAGCTTACATTCTTTCTTGGTTTTCAAGTCAAGCAAATGAAAGAAGGCATCTTCATCTCTCAAGAGAAATACACAAAAGATCTTCTCAAGAGATTCAAGATGGATAAATGTAAGCCAATCAAGACACCAATGCCTACTAATGGACATCTCGACCTAGATGAGGGAGGTAACCCGGTTGATCAAACTCTCTACCGTTCTATGATTGGTAGCTTGTTATATTTAACCGCATCTAGGCCCGACATCATGTTTAGTGTGTGTATGTGTGCTAGATTTCAAGCTAATCCTAAGGAAACACATTTAATTGCCGTAAAAAGAATCCTTAGGTACCTTAAGCACACACCAAGCATTGGCCTTTGGTATCCCAAAGGAGCTATATTTGAATTAGTCGGCTATTCCGATTCGGATTATGCCGGTTGCAAAGTTGATAGAAAGAGCACATCCGGAGGGTGCCATTTGCTTGGTAGATCACTTGTGTCTTGGTCCTCCAAGAAACAAAATAGTGTGGCTTTGTCCACCGCCGAAGCGGAATACATTGCCGCGGGTGCTTGTTGTGCACAAATTTTATACATGAAACAAACTTTGCTAGACTATGGTGTAGTTCTAGAAAAGGTACCTCTTTTGTGCGACAATGAAAGTGCGGTAAAACTTGTAAATAATCTGGTTCAACACTCTCGCACCAAGCACATAGATATCCGCCATCACTTTTTAAGAGATCATGTTGCTAAAAATGATATATCACTAGAAGTTGTAAGAACCGAAGATCAATTAGCGGATATCTTCACTAAACCGCTAGATGAGGCTACATTTTGTAGATTGTGGAATGAGCTCAATGTACTTGACTTTAGCAACTTCACTAGAAATTGAGCTTGTGTTGTCCCTTGCATTCATTGTAATATACAACATTTTTAATTTTTGGCAATGCATATAGGGCTTGTCTAACATGGTTAAGATAACCGCCAAAAAGCATGTGAAGAAGCTTAACCTTGGATCAAACTTGACAAGCAACTAGATTTACTTACAAGTATTGCATATGCATGGATATTGTTTTTGTCATTTTGTTCCATTTGCCCTCTTATTGCCTATTTTCTTAAAAAGAATTATAGCCTAAGGCAAAATATTTTGAAAAATATGAGGGCTTGAGAGAGGTCACTCACATCAGTCCCAATTGGTGTTTATTTGGATCTTATTCAAGTTGGGATGTGATTGGGAACAGGCAACGCGAAGGAACATTGAAGATTTGCTGGAAAAGGGTGACCGGACGCTGCACCGGACTCTGCAGTCCAGCATCCGGTCAGTTCATAGGAGGTCAACTGCAGCTGAAGGAGTGACCAGACGCTGCGTTTGTGCGTCCGGTCAGGAAGGGATCCAGTGTCTGGTCGATCTACATGGCCTTCATGGCAACTGACCGGACCCTGCCTGTGTCCGGTCATGGACCACCGGACGCGTCCGGTCGTGATTCCAGAGGAATTGGACCTCTCTGGAAACGACCGGACGCTGGGTGGTAGCGTCCGGTCGCTACCATCGAAGCGAACGGTCAGTGGATCTCGTGCGGTTTTAGGACTCTTTTTTGGTTTCCTTTCTTGTCGCGTTGGGGGACCTATTTAATCGCAAGCCGTACCCGTGTTGATCTATTCCGCCACCGCCTAGTCCGCCATTCAGCTCCACACATCGCCGTCAGCTAGCCATGACTGCCCGCGCCGAGCACCTCTCGCCACCGCAGCCACGCGCCTCCCGCGACCGAGCGCCGCCACAGCCGAGCCCGTGTGCCCGGTGCCACCAGCCAGCGAGCCAGCCTCACCGTGCCACCACGCTCTGCCTATCGCGTAACCCTAGCTCACCGCCGCAAGCTGTTCCCCGGGCTCCTAGGAATCTCTCGCGTGCCTCCATAGCCGCCTTGCCAGCATCTCCGAGCCAAGTCCCAGTGCTCACGCCGCCGGTAGTGCAGTCCACGTCCAGCGTCGGTAAGGCCCTACCTGTGCCCTAGCATTCTCTTCGCTTGATCCAGATCATTTTCAATGCATTGACCTAAATCATCTAGGGCCATCGATTCATCGAAGTGCTTCGCAAACCCTAACCCTAGCCGGTTCCGAGGTTTCCCCCGCGTGACACGTCTCTTCTTCTCTCGGATCGCCGGTTCGTCAGGTAGCATGCCTGTCGCTTCAATTTCGTACCTACATTGCTTGCTTCCTAGGGTTTTCGCATCTATTAGATATATTGTATTTATTTGTATATCCATCTATTCCATCGTGCAGCGAGTCGGTGCCGTTGAGGTTCTTATGGCAGTTGTCAGTTAACTCGAAGCCAAGCTTGCGAGTACGGATCGAGGCCAACCCTCGGGAGTGTTAATTTGACAGTTGATCTTCGTTAGCGGTGGTTCATCTTCTTGTCAGATCAGATGGCTCGCACCAAGAACGTTGGTGGTGGTCCAGGAGATGACAATCGGAGACCCCCGCCTCGCTTGCCCGTAGGAACCAAAGGCAAGGCAACGAAGCAGGTTACATCTAAGAAGCGCAAGTACCCCGACGCAGAGACAGCGAGAGTAGCAGCAGTCGCTGAGGCCATAGAGCGTGCCGAGAGAGGCGGCGCTCGCAGTGGTGTTGTCATTGTAGATCCGCAGCTCACACTAGCACAGAGGGCAGCAGTTGAGGAGGCTGAGCATCGTCATGGTGGTCCACCTAGGACTATCATGATGGTAGGACGTTGACTGGCTATTGAGGAGCCTCGACCTCAGGGGGAGTCCCAGCAGGAGCCACAGCAGCAGCCCCCACCAGTAGAGCCTCAGCCAGCTTAGGAGACTCAGGAAGGCTAGCAGGCCGAGGAGACCGAGCAGGCACCCCAGCTACGCCGCTCTGGTCGTACCAGTGCTACAGTTCCACCGAGGCCAGCTACACAGCGTAGGGGTTCACGCCCACCGCCTAGACCACAGGGTCCGCCTCTAGTGGTACATCTTGACTTGAGGGCCACCACGACCAGGTAGGTTCGGTAGCTGAGGTTTGTTGAGTTTGAGGTGTGGTTCCCTCCGAGGAGAGATGAGAGAGCAGCAGAGGGTTTCTATACACCGCTCTAGGAGGATTTCTATAATGCTTATCTCAACAGTGGGGCAGTGTTCAGATCTCAGCGGGTATGCAGTATAGAGTCTATTGTGGCAGCAGTCGGAGAGCATATTTGCCCCTACTTATCATATTTGCCGGGGCTGACAGATCTGATTGGTTAGACTAGACTGTATGTACCATCTTGGGTTCGGCAGTTTTATGCTTCACTCTACGTTGACCTGCAGCATAACTTCATACACTTTGCATTCAACGGCAGAGACTACAGGTTGATGAGTTTTAGAGCCAGGGAGATACTGAGGCTACAGGATCAGCCTGTCAGATTGCATGAGGTATGTTATGGATAGCAGGAGCCTCCTAGGCGTCCTCATGGAGGGATGGTGCCCCCTACAGATCTTGTGCGCCATTGCTTCAAGGAGCCCTTTGGTGAGGGGTCAAGGAGGAACCCCAGTGACCTTACTCCTACAGCTTGTGTGCTAGAGGCTATCATCAGGAGGACACTACTTCCTAGGTTGAGATACAGAGAGGGTCTGACTCGCCTATAGCTCTGGCTCCTCAATGCCCTGATGCAGCAGATCGTGTTCAACATTTGGGACCTCCTTCTATCAGAGATGGAGGATACTATAGCTGAGGGCTTCAAGGGTCATAGGCAGCTCCCATATGCATATTGGATCACTTTCCTTATGCTTAAGGCTATGCAGGTTAGGACCCCTGAGATGGTTGCAGAGTACAAGGGTGCCACCACTGAGTTTCCAGCTTATAACATGGCACAGAGGATCAGGCACAGCACACCACAGGCACCCACTCAGCCTAGCCATCGTCCAGATGTTCCAGAGTCAGCAGCTCAGCAGGACAAGATTATCAGAGGCATAGCCGCTACTGAGGAGGAGCAGCTTGAGGCACAGCAGGAGGTGACAGAGTCTAGTGACAGTTCGGATGACGACTATCTGCCGATTCCTCATATGCCTCCACACAGACACGATGCAGAGGCTGGCACTTCTAGCTCAGCTCCACCTGCACCGCAGATGGACCCCGCTTTGATTGCTATTCTTGAGCGGATGCAGCAGGATCAGGCATGACAGGCTCAGGAGATGGCTGTCAACTTCGCACAGTTTCAGGCTCGTAAGGACAAGTTCCAGCGGCAGCAGCAGATCCTCCAGCAGCAGCAGCAGGTGCATCAGCAACAGTTACTCATGCAGCAGCAGCTTATGGGATTTATGCAGCATGTAGTAACAGCACTTGGGGCCCCATAGCCATAGCCTTCGCCCCAGCTTGCTCAGCCTGCCACCACTACGATGACTCCAGCAGTACAGCCCAGTGGGCTTCAGAGTCAGGGACAGCCTCCAGCTTCGTTTGCTTCCCCACAGTTCAGGTGTCCTAGTGGTTGTCCTCACCAGTAGTAGCCCCGTAGTTCACACCATATCATACGGGCTTCTCACCGGATCAGTCATCCTCGCTATTTGTGCCTGACACATTAGTCTCCAAGAGTCTTGGAGCATCCTTCAGCGAGTTGACCGGCATGCCTACACCGCCACATATGCATACCGCCGGTCCTTCTACAGCAGCCCCTATCGCCGTGACTACTTAGAGGCTTCCTTCGTCTGTCGCCTCTTCAGATCCTACGATAGACGTACCAGTAGCATCACAGGCCACACCTACCCCAGCTCAGACCCAGACCACTTCAGAGATGCTTCCAGCCACAGAGGGTCAGTCAGTACAGAGCTCAGGGTCAGATGATGATGGCGCCCAGTTTCATCTTGCTCACGAACTTCAGCGCCCGGCTCGTTCGCTGCAGCCCCACCGACCGACCCTTAGGTTTTGGTGTTTGACGCCAAAGGGGGAGAGGGTTCGAGTATGTAGACTCAGGGGGAGCGACGTTTAGGGGGAGCTAGTTATCTAGTATTAGCTTATTATATATATTTGGAGTTTTATTTGTGTGATACACTATTACGTTTATGCATTCGTGTGTTTACCTTCATGCATACTATTATATCTATATGATAGTGATATCTACGTGATTGTGATATATGACATGTGTGCTCTCTACTTTACATTATTTATATGTCATATCACTTGTGTTATGCTCATTTGTCTTTGCTTCCGCGTTTATACTCCGATGCAAATGAGCCTTATTACTTGTACTCATGCTTATTTCATATCTTTTGAGTACATCGTGTTGGCTTGGGTCATATAAGCTTGCCTAACTCTTTTGTTCTTATCAACAAAAGCTTATATGAACCAAGCCTGTTAAAAACCTTACTCTTTCACATACTCGAGGTGGTATTGTCATCAATCACCAAAAAGGGGGGAGATTGAAAGCATCTAGGCCCCTTATTGGGTTTCGGTGATTAATGACAATACAAGATTACTATGACTAACGTGTGTTTTGCAGAGGCAATTAAGTTAGGTCATGGTAATGGAGATTGATTGGGCAATCGAGGTGGTCATGCCCCTACGATGGAAATCGTTTCGGTTTTCAAAGGATGGACGACAAGGTTAAGGATGACTAGTTCTAAGTGTCGATTGGAGTTGGAGTGACACTTAGAGTAGTTTAGGACTTTATTTTTCCTTTGGCCATACTATTAAGGGGGGTATGGACGGGTAGCTTGACCTAGTTGAGTCTAGTGAGTTAGGTGTGGTGCACACTTGTTAAAACTAGCACTAGGTAGTTCCACAACAGCCCTATGATCCTATGGAGCAAACTTCATTCACATATGTTCGAGAGTTGGAAGTGAATAGAGGGTCAAATGCTGACCGAACGCTGGCTCCGGTGCGACCAGACGTTGGCCGTAGGGTCCGGTCAGTTCATTTGATCAAGTGACTGCGTTCGGTGCGACCGGACGCTGGAGAGGTCAAGTGACCGGACGCTAAGAGGCAGCGTCTGGTCGACTCCAGTAAGGTTCTAGAAAAGGGAATCTACGACCGGACCCTGGGGGTTCAGCGTCCGGTCGAGTAGAGTAAGGTTCCAGTGAGGGTTTAATGCGATCGGACGTGTCCGGTCAGTGGTGATCGGACCCTGCCAGCGTCCGGTCAACACATTATCACTGAAATACGGGTGAACTGACCGGAGCGTCCGGTCACCCCGTAGAAGCTCATAACGGTTCGTTTTTCATGCTGCCTTATAAATAGAAGCTCCACTCGTGTGTGGAGTCACTTTTGCTCATTCCAACAGCTGAGAAACACGTTTATGAGTGCCAAGAAGAGCAAGGTCCTAGTGAGGTGATTGAGATTCGTGAATCCAAGAGAGTAGCCTCATTAGTGAATCAAGAGTAGCAAAGTGTGCATCCATCTTCTCATTAGGCTTCGTGTGGTCAAGTGAGAGTTTTTGCTTGTTACTCTTGGTGATCGCCATCACCTAGACGGCTTGGTGGTGATTGGGAGCTTGGTGATCACCCGGCGGAGCTTGTGGGTGACCCAACTCAAGTTGTGAGAGGCTTTGAGTGATTCGCCGTGACGGAGTGTCGAAGAATCAACCCGTAGAGAGTACTTGATCCTTGCGCGGATCAAGGGGGAGCTACACCCTTGCGCGGGTGCTCCAACGAGGACTAGTGGGGAGTGGCGACTCTCCGATACCTCGGCAAAACATCGCCGCGTTCTTCTCTCTCTATTTACTTTGAGCATTTACTTTGAGCAATTCAATACTTGTCTTTACATTTATAGAATTGTCATGCTAGAGTAAGTTTGGAACATAGGTTGCAAGTCCGTTGTGCGTTAGTTTAATAGAAACACTTTTCTAGACACAAGTGGTCAATTGGGCTAACCATATGATTTAATTATTGCAAGAAAATTTAGAATTAGCTCAATTCACCCCCCTCTTGGGTATCTTGATCCTTTCAGTCTCCTTGTCTCAAGTTCACAGTTAATCGATTTGAATCAATCAGTAAGTAATCCACCCTCAGTATTACACCTGGATGAATTCTAAGAGTCTAACACCACCAATTCAGACATTGCTTGGATGTACATATATTTGTCTCAATATATATGTGTTGAAATGAATTAGAGTGGAATTAAATTAGATTCCATATATATATAGATTAAAGTGGATACATGCACGTCTAAACAAGGCACCAAAATGTTAAGGTGCGTGCTAAACCCAGCACCCAGCCCGCCGTGGAACCCAGCACCGTTCCCGTATAGCCAATGCACGCCTCGATGGGCATGGAAAACACGTTTGGCTCTTTTTCCTATCCCAAAGAGGAAGATCCAAGCTGCGTATCCAGCATTAGCACCGGCGGGTCCAACAAACCACAGCTTATTCTTACAAGGCATGCTAATTAGCTGTGGTAGGGAGCACGTGGGCCCGCGCTGTCCACCACGTCGGATTTCGAGAGGATTTTCTAATTAATTATATTATTGTGGCGAGCTAATCAACAAAAAGAACACGTTTACATGCATCCGATCTGCCACTGCCATGTGGCATCCTATATTCCCATGAATCCAAGACCAAGGCAAAAGGAAAAAAAGGCACCGCTCGGTGCGGTTGGTAGGATTTAGGCCTCGTTTGGTTCCGCCGAATGGGCGCCGGCAGGAACACTGTTGCGGCACTGTGTTGTTTTGTTTTTATTTAATAATAATTGTTTAATTGTTGATTAATTAGGCTCAAAACGTTCGTCTCGCAAAGTACAACCAAACTGTGCAATTAGTTTTTGATTTCGTCAACATTTAGTACTCCATGTATGTACCACAAGTTTAATGTGACGGGGAATCTTCTTTTTGCATAGTACCAAATTCTAAAAATTTGGGGAACTAAACAACCCCTTAGCAAAATGCACCGAGCATGTTTTAAATGGACACAGATGTTGCATGTACTAGTTCGAAAATTGTGCCCTCTGCAGCTTCAAGTAAGCTGAATTGGAGTTGTAGTACTGTAAGGGCCGTTTAATATGGCATCGGATTCTTCTATAAATGTTTTGGATATAAGCAGTCTGCTCGTTTCGTCGTAAACGATTATGGATTATTTACTGCTGACTAGTTTGGTGCGAGAGAAAAATATTGTTTCAGTTTATAATCCACAATCGTATACGAGCAAACGAACAGACTGAAGATTTTCTTGAAAAACATTTCAGATGATAAATCAGAATCATTTTTACCACATTTGGATGGAAGAAACATTTGACGCTGTTTCGTGTTTTGAGTAGAAACATTTTGTTGCTATACCGTCTGGCTCACTCTTCAACCTGTTCGTTTGGTCGTATTTGACTTATAAGCCATGACTTATCAGTCAACGAACAATATTTTTCTCTCACATCAAACCAGTCAATAGTACTTTCAGCCATAGCTTATCAGCCAAACAAGCCCAAACGAACATGGCGCTTACATTCTAAAAAAGGTTCATTTGGCCGATAAGTCATGGCTGAAAGTATTGCCGGTTGTTTTGTTGTGAAAGAATAATAATAATATTCGCTCGCTAAAAAATACGAATTATAAGTCAAGCGAACATGACGATAGTCAGTTGCGAGTAGTACAGCTCTTTTGGGTTCTCACATAACCTTAGGGGGTGTTTGGTTTCCTGGACTAAATTTTAGTCCATGTCACATCGGACGTTCGGATGCTATTTAGGAGAACTAAATATGAGTTAATTATAAAATTAATTACACAGATGGGGACTAATTTACGAGACGAATTTATTAAGCCTAATTAATCCGCCATTATCACATATTTACTGTAGCACAACATTGTCAAATCATGGACTAATTAGGCTTAAAATTTTCGTCTCGCAAATTAGCCACAATCTGTGCAATTAGTTATTTTTTTCGTCTATATTTAATACTTCATGCATGTGTCCAAACATTCGATGGGACAGGGACTAAAATTTTCCTGTAGGAACCCAACACCCCCTTACATTCTTAAAAAGTTTCAATATTCCCGGTGGAAATTGTTGCTGAGTCGATCATCGTCAATGGTCCTCGCTCTCCATGCTGGCTCACGGCACCAGAAGGGGGAGTCCAAGTTAATTTTCCATGGGGTCCCTATCACCTCCGTCCATTTGCTTGTAGCATCCCCGATTATCTTACGCTGGTGATATCCTCTGCTGGTGGTTTCGCACAGTGGTTTGTCGACACATGCCCTCCCCGGCCACCACATATTTCTATCCCGTGTCGCCGGTGTCCGGCTACTCTCCACCCGATCGGATCGGACGGCTGCTTAGTTTAAGCCGGCGTCATCGCTCCGACCGGTCGGCTAGCTAATTAACCAAACCAAGCCAAAGCATTGCAGCTAAGCTAGTGCGGCGGGCCGGCCGACGGGACAAGCACAGCCGCGCGCGCGTCTCGTCAGCCCCGATGGCCCCTCTGCCGGCCGCGCCGGCCGCGAGTCCCATCGCCCGTCCGACTTGGCGGACAGCGCGGGCCCACGTGCTCCCTACCGGCTCGGGCAGTGACGCCCGCGTGGGCCACGCGCTGCCGGGGCGGGCAGCCCCTCGACGTGCGCATGCATGGCGCCGCGACGGAGGACGCGGCCCCTGACCGCGCCAAGACCCCGAGCGCTATATATACCCGGCCCCTGCAACGGCAACGGCATCCGCATCCTTCCCTCACAAGTTCTGCAAGCCACGAGACAGAGAGACTTGCAAGCAAGCCGGCAAGGAACGGCAACAACAACAATAAGAGCCCCCCTGCCGAGGTAGTCAGGCAAAGAGACCCGGCCTCGTCCAGTTTCAGTTTGAGTTTCCCTTCCGATCCTCCGATCCATGGCTCCGACGGCGACGGCAGCGGCGGTGGGGAGGGTGACGGCGCTGGGGGTGGCGGCGTGCGAGCGCGACGTGGAGAAGCTGGAGTTCATCGAGGAGATGACCAAGAACTTCGACGCCGAGCAGGTGCGCGTGCTCGCGGAGATCCTGGCCCGGAACAACGGCGCCGAGTACCTCCGCCGGCACGGCATGGAGGGGCGCACGGACCGCCAGGCGTTCAAGGCGCGCGTGCCCGTGGTCACGTACGAGGACCTCCGCCCGGAGATCGACCGCATCGCCAACGGCGACCGCTCCAACATCATCTCCTCCCACCCCATCACCGAGTTCCTCACTAGGTATGTAGCTATAGGTTGTTTAATTTTAATCGGTTTCGGTCAATGGTGCAATCAATGGTGAATTGATGTCTGGCTTATTCAAATGTGCGCGTGCAGCTCGGGGACGTCGGCGGGGGAGAGGAAGCTAATGCCGACGATCGAGGACGAGCTCAACAGGCGGCAGATGCTCTACAGCCTTCTCATGCCCGTCATGAACTTGTGGGTGAACGACAAATCTCTTCTCCTCCGACCTTCCTGTTATGCCTTAATTTGTCTTCGTTATGGTCCGCCGTCATGGATATATATGCTTTCGATTCAATTTGCCTGTTTTGACCCGGCCAAGGCGATAGCGGTCGAGCGATCAAGCTAACCGTTTTCGGCTGCAATCGGCCAAGTTGATGAGCTGGTGCACTATATATGTTTTTAGGGCTTAAGATAATCTCCGAGTTTACTAAATTGACCTAACTGAAAATGGTGTTCCGTTATACATATCTTTCTATAGGTCTCACCAGTCCATTAATTAGCGTAACCTTTTCTTTTCAAAGATGAACGTACGGTTCATGCCATTTACATAAAGAAAGGTAGTGAATATATATATATATATATATATATATATATATATATATATATATATATATATATATATATATATATATATATATATATATATATGGTTCATGCTGTTTCAGAAAATTAAGCAAAAACTGCAAAAATTAATGGTACAAATGCTGGAAACGAATTGAAGTGATGGGCGAGTCATGCGTTCGTAGCCTTTGTCCTGCCGGGCCTGGCCGGGTTAGGCTAAGCGACCCGGCAACTTGGTGGAGGCGTGGCTAATCATTTTAGACTGAGCCTAAAATAATGCGAGTTTGTGTCTTAGACGCCAGAGATGCCTTGGGCGTTTCTCTACTTTTTAGGCGCCAAGATTCCTTTTCTTATTTGTGGCATCGTCCAACTCTCTACTGCCTTCCTAAAATAAACTCCTGGGCAGCTCAAAGTCCATTGCATACGTAACCGGGAAGTTGGAGTGTGTTAATTCTTGGAAACAACGCGACAAATGCAGTGCCTTCCCACGCTGAAATATATTCTCAGTGGAAGATTTGGAGCCAATCAACATGCACAAGCACACGTATGTAGGTACACGGACACACGCTGGATAAAGTTTGTTAACTGTACTCAGGGCCGGTACTGAGATTTTTTTTTAGACCTAGAACGAAACTAAAACTTTGGGCCTTTTATATATTTATATAAACACATAATACTACTACTAGTACTATTTATTGATAGTATATATACACACATATACGAAATGTAGTTATCTAAATGCAAAGATATTCATATAAAATATTTTATACATATATTAAGTTACCTCAAAATTTTCTATTCAGTTAAGAAACTTATGAAGAGCCCTCTTTGTGATTGTATAAAATCATCTACTCACCTTTTCTTCTTTCTTTTACTTCCTTGATCGATAACATGGTACTATTCAAATTTAGAATAACAATTAGTTAAAGATTAAACAATTATATAAAGAGAAAAATCACTATTAGGGATTGTAGTCACAGGGATTCATACCTGGTTGCTGTCGCCCTTGCCCAATACGGTAAGAGATCACGAGCGGAGGCTTGTCGTCGGCAATTTTCCACTGCAGCAAAAGCAAGGAAAAGATTTTTATTCTTTGACGGTCACATCAGGCAAGGATTACATGAACAGATGCACATCGGTGTGTGGTGGAGCGGTGATGCACCTAGTTGCAGAGTAGGCCTAAGGGTGCATAGATCCAGGCCTAGACCTACATGATAAGGCAACAGGCAGCAGTTGCCGCCAATGCTGACTCGCAGTAGAAGACGAAGCGTATAGTCACGAGGACCGATGAGAAGAGCTGCACCCTACCGTCCTGCGTACGTATGGGCTGAGATACGCATCATACGCTGAATAGTACTTAACTACCTAGGGAGGGGCCTATCGGGTCTTTGGGCCTGGGATGGCTGCCCCTCTCGCCCCGCCCCAGGGCCGGGCCTGACTGTACTCGCCACTTATACAACATGGCCTAGCCGAAAAGAGCGACGAGACTATATATATCCGTTAATTCACACTACCTAGCTCTCTACTAGGTTAGCTCTACTACGAATGAAACCAACAAGTATCTACTATTATCAATTAAAAAACAATTATTGATTGTACAGTAGCAAAGCATTGTTCTCATGGAGGTAGCACAAATGAATCATGCATGTTCATCAATCAGGTACGTGCCTGGGCTGGACAAGGGGAAGGGTCTCTACTTCCTGTTCATCAAGTCGGAGACGAAGACGCCCGGCGGGCTCCCCGCGCGCCCCGTGCTGACCAGCTACTACAAGAGCGACCACTTCAAGCACCGCCCCTACGACCCCTACAACGTGTACACCAGCCCCACCGCCGCCATCCTCTGCACCGACTCCTTCCAGTCCATGTACTCGCAGATGCTGTGCGGCCTGGTGGCGCGCACCGAGGTGCTCCGCGTCGGCGCCGTCTTCGCGTCCGGCCTGCTCCGGGCCATCCGCTTCCTGCAGCTCCACTGGAAGGAGCTCGCGCACGACCTCCGCACGGGCACCCTGAGCGCCAGGGTCGTGGAGCCGTCCATCCGGGAGGCCGTGGGCGAGGTGCTGACGAAGCCGGACGCCGACCTGGCGGACTTCGTGGAGGCCGAGTGCGGCAAGGACAGCTGGGAGGGCATCATCACCCGGGTGTGGCCCAACACCAAGTACCTGGACGTGATCGTGACGGGCGCCATGGCGCAGTACATCCCGACGCTCAAGTACTACAGCGGTGGTCTGCCCATGGCGTGCACCATGTACGCGTCGTCCGAGTGCTACTTCGGCCTGAACCTCCGCCCCATGTGCGACCCGTCGGAGGTGTCCTACACCATCATGCCCAACATGGGCTACTTCGAGCTGCTGCCGCACGACCCGGCGGACGCGAACGCGAAGCCGGTGTCGGCCAGGGACGACCCGCCGCCGCGGCTGGTGGACCTGGCGGACGCCGAGGTGGGCAAGGAGTACGAGCTGGTGATCACCACCTACGCGGGGCTCTGCCGCTACCGCGTCGGCGACATCCTGCACGTGACGGGCTTCCACAACGCGGCGCCGCAGTTTCGGTTCGTGCGCCGCAAGAACGTGCTCCTCAGCATCGACTCCGACAAGACGGACGAGGCGGAGCTGCAGGCGGCCGTGGAGCGCGCGTCGCGGCTGCTGGCGCCCTACGACGCGGGCATCGTGGAGTACACATCCCAGGCGGACGCCACCACCATCCCGGGCCACTACGTGGTGTACTGGGAGCTGATGGTGCGGGAGGGCGGGGCGTCGCCCGAGCCCGCCGTCTTCGAGCGCTGCTGCCTGGAGATGGAGGAGGCGCTGAACGCGGTGTACAGGCAGGGCCGGAACGGGGACGCCATCGGCCCGCTGGAGATCCGGGTGGTGCGCGGCGGCACGTTCGAGGAGGTGATGGACTACGCCATCTCGCGCGGGGCGTCCATCAACCAGTACAAGGCGCCGAGGTGCGTGTCGTTCGGGCCCATCATCGAGCTGCTCAACTCCAGGGTGGTGTCCAAGCACTTCAGCCCGGCCTGCCCCACGTACAGCCCGCACAAGAAGTGATCCACAGGCCGGAGGAGCCTGGGGTTGGATTCGGTGGATCGGATCCCCCACATCTCACGGCCCAGACTGAGCTACAGTTCTGCTAGTAGTACTACTTGCTCCTGCCAGCTGCTGCCTGGCTCTGTGGTTACTCCACTGCTAGTACTAGTTACATATACTTGTGCGTGATGTCATTTATTGTGTGGAAATGACGAGTGTTTGTACTTGTAAGACGGTATCACGGTAACGTCATTCTTGGCCCAATATCATAACTGGCCTTCTCGATACCTGCTTATGTTATGTTTGCATGTCTCTATGTTTTATGCTTTTTTTACGGGAGCGAACGAAACTGCTAGGCGTGACAGTTTGACACCATTCTGACATAGTGTGCCGACAAAAAAAGATGTGTTGAGTGTTGAAACCGTTGAATATTATATGGGTTTAGGTCCATATTTTATTTAATAAATCAATTAATTCTAGGTCTATATTAAATGATATGGTACAATATAGTTTTAGTCCCATATGGAATTTCGACTGATGGTTGACTCAACTTAAATATGCTACACACTTGTACACTTACAGAGAAATGAAAGAGGCCAAAGGCATGCCACACACGCGCGTCGTCGCCGAGCCGAAGCGATGCGTGACGTGTCATGCACGAGCACGGGTGGGGGGTGGTTTTGCCACTTGGGCTGGCTAAGGAAGAGGAAAGGGTACATGCGCTAATGTGAAGGAGTTACTTACAGGTCAGTTACGGGCCAGTTACCATCCATTACGGTGGTGATTACTCGTAATCACTTCGACTCTTCGTCTCCCTGATTTCTCTGGCATTAGCTTCCCTTCCATCTCCTTTGCGGGTCAGTTACCATCCACTACGATGGTGATTACTCGTAATCGCTTTGACTCTTCATCTCCCTAATTTCTCTGGCATTACCTTCCCTCCTATCTCCGTTATGGGTTAGTTACCATCCACTACGGTGGTGATTACTTGTAATCACTTCGACTCTTCGTCTCCCTGATTTCTCTGGTATTACCTTCCCTCTCATCTCCCTGTTGCCTCACGTGCCATACCAATCCATCCTCCAGTTGAGTTGTATTCGAGTACTCCCCGTCCCATCCTCTGCGCGCACAGAGCTTTGGGAGAGCGGGCCTCCGGAACCGCCGTTCGCATCGGACACCTGCTAGGGTGTGTGCAAGTGATCAGGTTTTTGGGAGCGTCTCCACGACTGCTCACCATCTACATCGGAAACGTCTTCATCTCCTTCCAGGTTTCTTCCTCGGATCGGCTGTCTCGTTAATTTCCCGTGGACATTCGAGGGACGGCACTATGTACATCTTCCTGCAAAGTCTGTGGTCCGCGACTTCGAGCAACTCACCATGAGTGGGTCTAGAGCCACTAGTGCCTTGAGCATGGGTCTCTCCGTAGGGTACATCTCTATTCTCAAATTGATTAAGTTCAATCTCTTTTCCGCCATGATCAGTATAATGTTCATCAACATATTTGCTGCTAATCTGAGTAGTAGTAAAATCACACACGTGCACATATTTGCCATCACAAATTTGTTATTATTTTTCTAGATTAATTTTAACATGAAATTGTCGAAATTCATAACAATCCAAAAACCTGAAATTAGGCAATTTTCTGTTAGTGGTTTTGCTGTTGCTTTGAAGCCAAATGATTTTGATGGAACAAATTACAACACATGGCGTGCTAAGATGGTGTTGTGGCTTACTGCTTTGAACTACCATCATGCCGCATAGGGGAAACCTGGACAATTTATTCTTGAGGAAAAGTTCAAGTTAGTCGATAATCTGTTTCGAGGCGCCATGATTAGTGCACTTCATAGCAAGTATGAGGACAGCTACCTTCGTTACACGTCAGACAAGGAACTATAGGATGCACTTGATGCTAACTTTGGTGTTTCTTACGCCAGTAGCGAGCTATACCTCATGGAGCAGTTATTGACTATAAGATGGTTGACAACCATTCTATGGTTGAACAAACTCATGAGATACAAGCACTAGCTAAGGAACTCGAACAGTTTCCATGTGTGTTGCCCGATAAGTTTGTGGCCGGCGGTATAATAGCTAAGCTGCACCTTCTTAGAGGGATTTTGCTACCTCTCTAAAACACAAGAGACAAGAGTTTAGCGTGGCTGAGCTTATTGGTTCTCTTGATGTTGAGGAGAGGGTGAGAGCAAAAGACACGCGTGGGAAAGATGTTGAATCTTCTAGTGCCAATATGGTGTATAAGAAAAATTCAAATGCATGTCGTAATAAGAAGAAGAAGAACAAGCAAGAGAACTACTTGAAGCCTAAACAAACAACTACTTTTAAGAAGAAAAAGAACAACACAAATGGTGGTTGCTTTGTGTCGGGGACCGAATACTGGGTACCCAAATAGGAGGAACTAATAACCATCAAACATTGATGCTTCCGAACAGGCAAGAACGCAACTACACCTCTTGTCCAATGAACCGAGGGTTAAACTCTATCTCGTCCGACCCCTGAAGGTTGGCTCCGCCTCGCCCAACAACTAGGGGCAGACTCCACCTCGTCCAACCCCCGAAGGTTGGCTCCACCTCGCTCAATGTTTGGGGGAAACTCTGTCTCGTCCGTCCCCCGAAGGTTGGCTCTGCCTCGCCCAACGTCTGGGGGCAGACTTCGCCTCGCACGATGTCTGGGGGCTGGCTCCGCCTCGCCCGACATCTGGGGGTAGATTCCGGTCGTCCGACCCTCGAAGGGTGGCTCCGCCTCACCCGACTATAACACCCCAGGTGGTTGGCTTCCATATTTGCACTTGCATTTCATGAACATGAGCATCATTCATCCATTCATGAGCCTATATTGCATGAAACATGTTTTCGAAACATTGCAACATATTGTTATATTTCATGTGTGTTGTTTTATGAAATGAATAGTGTGCAACACCCAAGTGCAACATGTGCAACTCACTTTAGTGAAACATGGTTAGTTAGTACTATGCAAGAAAATCATGAAACATGTGAAACATCACTATGAAACAAAGGTAACATTTCATTGGTTTTTCCTTGTTTCAGTACTTGCAATGCTTGATTTTTGTGTGACCAATGTGTGGTGTGGCTAATAATCCTCTTAAGTAACTTAGTTATACTTAGAATGTCATTTGGAACATTGTTCATGTTGACCATGTTGTCTAATTATGATTTCAAATAGTGGTTTGACTTGTTTTGACCCCTGAACTCTTTTGTTTGACTGTTTAAAAAGTACAACTTAGAGTGTTTGCATGTCTGAGCAACCTAAAGCAAAGTTGTAGAAACTTTTATAAGGAACAAACTTTGTTTAGAATCCAAGTCATGAAAATGTGCACAACATGCTCAAAAAGGGCCCACAAGTTAGTGTTGAGGGTTGATTCAACACTTAGAAAATTTTCTAAGTCTGGATTGCAATTTCAGTTTGATTGAGCTAACTTTGGCTTGATATAACTCGTGATCCTTTGAGAATTAGCTGATGATTTCTAAAACATTGTTGTAGCCCTATCATAGCTCTACAACTTTCATGTATATTGTTTTCACTAATTCTTCACGGTTTAGGAACTGTGTAGCGTTGAACAGCGCCTGTCAGTCGGCTCACTTGTAACTGAATCGAAGTTTTAGATACGCTACAGTGATGACCGGCAGCAGAACCTTACCGCCGCGTGGACGCCATGTGCCCGGCTAGTCCTGACCGCGCTACGCGCTGGTCGGCGTGAAAAGGAGTGTGCCTGCTGCCCCTCTGCTCGCCTGCACGCACTCTGCCTCCCACTCGCTCTCTCTCTCCCAACGCCACTGCCCGTCATTGCTACCGAGCGAGCTCCGCCGTCGCCTAGCTCACTCGCCGCCGTGAAATCGACGCCTCCAGCTAGCCCAAAGCTCCATCGTGTCCTCCTCTACCTCGTCGCCCTTCTAGCCAAGCCAGCCAAACCGTAGGTGAGGGCCATTGGCTATTTTTTCGACGCCATCGCCATGGCCATACCTCGTCGGAGCTGAGCTCACCATGACCAACCACCACCAGAGTCCTCTCGTCCTCCCTTTTCTTCTTGGTTAGCCCCGTGGTGACCTTGTGAAGCTCATACCGAGCTCGGAAGAGGCATTGGGGGCTCGCCGTCGTCCGTACCCCGCACCAGAGCTCCGCCGTGCCACCTTGGCCGACGACGAGCTACCTCCGGTTAGCTCTAGGTCTTGCCGGTAGCATCATTCGACGTGGCTCATCACGTAGATCATGTAGGTGCCCTCGGTGTCGCCGGAGAAGCCGCCGTCGGCGAGCTTCACCGTTGCCGCGCCGTCGCAAGCCGCCTCCCCTGTTCTGTCTCACTGACATGCGGGCCCTACTGACGTGTGGACCCGCGTGCCAGTGACTGTTTATTCAAAAGCTAGTTCAAATTTATAGATTTGAATGCTGTTTTGTGAATTTTGTATCTCCAAATTGGTAGATCCAAATGGAGTGATTTCAATTTTGTTAGGATCATTGGGAAGTCTAGTATTTAGGAAAAATATGACATGAACACTGGAAGTGGAAATTTTGGATGAATTAAATAGGAACTTGAAATGTGTTTCTAAATGCATGCAAACTTGTTTAAATTATATCTTGAGTTTCTGTGCTCCAAAAATTATGAAATTTTGTGGGTACGCTATTCTTGCTTAGTAGAAGGTCTGGTAAAAATTTGAGAGTCATTGCATGTATGGTTTTTGAGTTATAGATTTTCCTTTTATCATTGATTGATACTTGTGTGAATTTTTGTAAATTATCTAGAAATCCTATGACCATGAAATTTGGTGGGGAGTATCCTAGTACCTAAAGGATGCTAGTAAAAATATAAAATCTATTGCTTAACACTTTTCACTAAGGTTTCCTAATTATGTCATTTTAAGCCATTATGCCTTATCATTTTTGTGTAGGATGATATACTTGCTCAAATGGTGTGAAATTTTTATAGTGGTCTACTTGGAGCATGTAGTACCTACTATAAGTTTTGTAGATTTAATGGTGTAGTTTTCATATATGTTTACCATTTCCCCTAATTAATTAAATAAATTAAGAAAGGTATTAAAAGAAATGGTTTGGTGAGGAACACCTTACTTTCTGGTGTTTTTGTGATATGTGTAATGAGTGATTAAAATTAGTTTTGTCCAACTATGTGTTTGCAACATAAGTTAATAATTATTTCGCTTGCATTATGTCTTTCGGGTCAGTTCTGGGGGCTTTACAAAGTTCCCCATGATACTTTGGTTTGCTGTGAATGTGGTGAATACAAAAGTTGTAGATAACTTATGTATCTAGCTCCTGTAAAAATTTGGTGGCATTTGGTCTAGTAGTTTAGGAGTTACAGTCGTTTAAATTTGGCTCACAGCTTTGCCTGCTCTCTGTCTTGTGAAGACATATTTCTGTTGATTAAAGAATTCAACCTGGTAAAGGTTGGAATCATGCTTTGAGGTCTGAAAATCAATTGTAGAAAATTTCTTAAGTTTTCCAAATTGTCTTGTTGCATGTCATTTGGATTTCTAAATCTCCAGTTATGACCAGTTTACTGTACTGCTATATAGTTCCTATTTTGCTGAAATACAAATGCTTGTGTGTATGCTTTGCTGCAATGTTCTTGTTGATTGTTTAGGGGCTAGCCTAACTTGAGAACATGCTTAAGTGCAGGTGCTAGGTCCTTAACTGAAGATGAGCAATTATACATTAGGTTGTATAAATTTGGTAAGTTAAAGTGATTTGAATAGAGCTTAAGTTGGAATATGCGGACTGCAGTGAGCATGTGCATTCCTCGAGCATCCCTGACTTCGTTCATGTGCATCCATGATATTTATCTTGCGCATTCATGCAATAGGTGTGCCGGAAGGAGTGGCGCTGCTAGAGTTCGAGGGAGCCAACCAGGAGGAGGAGCCCGAGGTGCAGGAAATCGACGAAGCAGCCACCGAGGAGGAGTTGCCCGAGTGCTCTGACCACCGTCCTTCCTCTTTCCTAAAAGGCAAGCCCCAGAGCATATTAAGCCTCCCATGTTTTTACAAATACATTGAGTATCTTTTATTCGTTGATGATGCATTAAGTATAGGAATTGGTTGAAACCAATTGTTGCATTATATATCCATCCTTGTCTAGATATCGCACTGGAATCCTATTTAAGTTCAGGAACGGGTTAAATGCTTAGCCATGCTTAGTGCAGTAGAAGTCAGGTGATTTCCTATCACCTGCGAGCTTTAGGGTGAGGTGGATCATGGTTGGCTATATTTGCTATCGTGGAAAAGAACCATGTTAATAATGAATTAAGACCGGGTGGAGTCTTGTGTAGGTTTGGACATAGTGACTCCGTTTGAGTCGTTTAAGGACCGATACGTTGTACGTCCTTATGTCATGTTGAACGCAGCCTAACACTTAGCTAGCCGGATAAGTTGTTCCGACCGTGAAGCCTAGTAGCTCGACTTAGGCCGGGGACACGAGCAGTGGCGTGCATTCTAGAGGTAGTAAGGATGTGCAGAGAGCCATTGGCATAAGTCCAAGGCGGGTTAGAGTCCCAAACAACCATGGCAGAGTGGTTCTCTGAGAATGTCGATCTGTTCGGACTCGTGACTCCTGAATCATACCAAAGGTGACTCATTGCGACCCTGATGGGGGAAGCAGGGTTTGTATTTAGGAATACCCCTCTAGCTAGATAGGAATCGATTTGAATCACTGTCTCTCCCGGATAGTGAGAACTTGACTGAGCAGCGGCAACATAGATTCAATTAATTTAACGAGATGGTTAATTGGATGATGATGATAATGTTGTCACGATTTATACCTAATATGGTTATTAATGTTTGCATCTTAATCAAATGATTGCTTAGTACATGTGCTAATATAGATGACCGGTTAATGGCTAAAAGTCACTGCTAGTTCAGGTTAAGAGTTGATCATGATTACTTATGCTTTTCCGCAAAAAGAAAGTGTCAGCCAGATCCACTAAATTAAGCTATGCATAATCCTTGGTGTCATTTGTTTTGGTTTACGACGGGTAAGTCTAGTTGAGTACATTCTCATACTCAGGGTTTATTCCCTCTTGTTGCAGATGACCTTCTATATCAGGGATTCTGTAAGTATTGTCTCCACCCGGTGGGTGACGAAGACTAGGTCATGGGCATAATCTCTATTTCTCTTATCTGAATGCTTTTGCGGGTTGTGATCAGCGAACCAGTATTTGTATTTGAACTCGGGTGTGTAAGTCAAACTATTTGCTTCCACGTACTTTACAACACTTGTTTTGTAATAACGATGACTCTGAGGTGATGTAATCTATTTGCAAACCGTCTGTGAAATGTTGTAACGTACAATATGTTATGTTGAATTACTGTGATCTTGGTTGTATGCAAGTTGGTTTGAAATCCTTCGAGGTTTTAGTTGACTATCGGGTTTATATGGGCTCAAGTGCGAGAATTTGATTGTTTCGATGATTGTTTTTGTACTTGTGCTCTTATAAATTGGTCGGTTCCATGACAGCTGGCATCAGAGCTAGATTCAACACTAAACATGTCATACGGGTATTTAAAACAAAAGCTTTTGTTGTGAAAACGGTTTTCCAACTTATAATTATATATAAGTGTTCAAAATTAAAAATTTTATGGTGTACTGGTGATCACATCCCTTGTAGCCCACTTAAGGACTTCTAGGTGGTTTATATATAATCACTAACTTGGGGGAAATTGATTGTTTCCATTTTGTCGTCCTTGCGGCGTGATATTGCATGGGTGCCATTCGCTTGAATGGTAATGTATGGATCAATTGCCTCTACGCTAAGTGTGAGTTGTGAGAGCATGACCGTCCAACCGTCGGTCTAGGGGAGAGTTAGTTGTGGTTACTGGAGTATCTACATGTTGCATACATGTAAATCTGAAGGTACTTAATTGTGGGTACATCTGTCGGGTAGTTTGGATACCAAAGTATATATATCTGGGGATATATATATGGAGAGTATCTTAGTTACTACTTTTGTTATTAGCATTATATCTTGTTGGGTTGGGCTACAATCAAGTTTTCTGCAGGTACGCTAACAACGCACCGTGTAGAATGACTAGTTACCGCTAATTGAGAGAACGTATGTATGCCACCGTATATTTCGCTAAAACTTAACTTTTCTTAGGTTTGTGAGGACGTACGGAACGAGCATGCATCATATTCACTCATGACATTCATATTGCATTACACCCTCCCTTATAATTGCTTATCCCAAGTATTAAGTTCAATCTCTTAGCAAAATAATCCTCTCACGTGAGTTACATCCCTTTTTGATATAGATGGCCGCGCCCGTGTTTCCTACTGGTAGCAACACCTTTTTGGACCAGTTCGGTACTCCCACCTTGCTCTGGAGGGTGCTCAGTTCAGTTGGGTACCTAGAGGCACCCCGCTACACGTGGAGGCAGGCGGTACCATTGGGAGATGTACCATGGTACGTCGTGACCTTTATAGTGCCGCAGAACCCCACGAGACCGTTGTGTCATGGGTGGAGCATTGAGACTGATGGGCAAAGCTCGTGGGAAGCCGCTCAAGTTGCTACCCTTGATGTGCTGATGGATATAGCACATAGCTTCGGGGATGAGTTAGTGGGTGGACCAGCTTCATCCATTCCCTAAGTGGCTCCTACTGAGGCTGAGTGGACTCAGGACATTGGCCAGGCCTTGGTTCGAGGCTGTGGCGAACGTGTGCAGAGCGACAATGCTAGAATAAGTGCTATGATGGCTGTCTTGAAGATTTGTCGAGTCAGGCAAGACACCCTTTCTAGTGTGCTAGATGAAGCTGGCAAGGCAATGGCAGCCCAGCACAAGTTCAGGTTGCGTGCCCGCATGTATCGTCATAGGGCGGATGCATGTGGGAGAGCTCAGTAAGAAGTAGATGAGATTTGTGGTATTGCAAATTATCGCCTACAACAGTGGGGTCAAACAGCACGCGAGAGAGACGAGCTTCATAACCAGCTAATGAACCTCACTATAGAGAGAGATGAGGCAGCACAAGAGTTGGATCGTGTGACCCGTCATAGAGATGTAGCTTTAGAGTTAGCAGAAGAAAGATGTCAGGGTTGGATTATGGCTAACCAAAATGCTTTCCATAGGGAGCAAGAACTCCAAGAACGGCTTGAAGAGCTTCAGGTTGAGCACCATCAACTGAACAACCATCTGTTTCCTATTCATCATCCCATACCAAGGTATCCTAATGTGGGTGAACCTCAAGTGATTGAGGCCAATGAGGAAGAAGAGGATGTGCAGATGGATGACAATGCAGCTGAGCCTGTAGATGAAGAAGAAGAGGAAGATCCAGAAGAAATCCAAGGTGTCTCCGATGTGGACAGCGATCACTTCGATGAGTAGTTAGTTAGCAAGTCTCACTAGTTAAGCTTTTGCAGTCATTGATGTAATGGACTTAAGCATGATGACTGATGTTGGATGTACCTTTTTAATTCGAACTTGGCATGTAATGTACTTTAATTCGCTCCCTTCAGGATGCGTACCTTGATGGTTAAGTTTAAAACTTGTCATGTTGGAATGCACTGCGTATGGCGCTAGTAAGTTGATTGATGATGTGGTGATTGGAGAATGAATTATTGTCTCTATTTATTGTATGAAGTTTTCATTCTCTCTAGTAAATTCAGTTTGGTGTGATTACATTGTTCCTCTCCAATATGCTAACATCACCAATAATTACTGGTTGCGCATGGTTGCAGATGCCTTGCACTCGTTCCACTGGTGCGGCTGGTGATGATGATGACCTTCCACCGCCACCACCACCCATACCAATGGAATTGATGGCAATTCTTGTGGAAGGACAGCGCACTATGGCTGAGGCTCTCTGCACGATTGCGAATCGTGATGGTCATGGTGCACGCCAAGGACCGGAACCAAATCAATATAGTGACTTCAAAGATTTCCTTGACACGAAACCCCCGATCTTCAAGGAGGCTGAGGAGCCCCTGTAAGCTGATGAGTGGTTGAATACTCTCGAGCAGAAGTTCCGTCTGCTTCGCCTGACTGAGGTGCTGAAGACTGAGTATGCATCTCACCAACTACATGGGCCAGCTGATATTTGGTGGAGTCATTATCAGTCCACTATGCCCGCTAATGCCCAAATCACTTGGGATTAGTTCAAGTCTGCTTTTAGGGGAAATTATATTCCTCCTAGTCTCATGGCAATCAAGCATACAGAGTTCATGAAGCTGACCCAAGGTAACAAGAGCTTGAATGAATACCTGCAGGCTTTCAATAGCCTTGAAAGGTATGCTACTGAGTTTGTTGACACGGATGCCAAAAAGATCGCTAGTTTCAAGCGGGGACTTAGCCCCAAATTGATGAAGACCATGGGAAATTGTAAGTGTGCTCATTTTAATGAGTTTTTAAGTGATGCTCTGTTATAAGAGAACAACAATGCTATATATGCTGCTTCGAAGAATCGTAAGAGGGCCTATGAGGCGGGTGCCTCACAATCCAAGGCTCCAGTCACACAGAGGGCTCCGTTCCACCCTCCCACATCAGCTGCTAAATTCTGCCCACCGTAGAAGAAGAATCTAGGCAGGACTAGATTTCACAAGGCCTTTACAGTTGCTCTTCCCAAGGGCACTACCAGTCAAGGCAGTTCTAAGGCTCCTCCAAGCAACATGCCATGCTGGAACTGCAATAAGATAGGCCACTAGGCAAGGGAGTGCCCTTACCCTACCAAGGTGGCCGTCAGGGGTAGGTGAACCACACTAATATTGCTGATATTCCTTCAGGAGCGGTAGTGACTGCTGGTAAGTTTCTGGTTGATCAACACCCAGCAGTTGTACTATTTGATTTGGGTGCTTCACATTCTTTTATTAATCTCGCATTTGCATCCAAGTTTATGCAGAAAACATACACTGTTGAGGATGAGGGTTATTGTATTAGGGCTGCCAGTGGTGTTATCCCAACCAAGCTTGTAGTTGGGGACATACAATTTGAGATAGAGGGGCGAAGTTATCAGGTTGATCTAGTGGTTTTACCGGGGCTGGGTATCAATGTAATATTAGGAATGAACTGGATGAGCAGTCATGGAGTGCTTATTGATACATCGACTAGAGTAGTCATGCTTAGAGATCCTAGTAATCAGGAGGGTTTTCTAGTACAGCTACCTAGGGACATCAATCTTTCTTGTACGACTAATGTGGTGCAAGTAAAGGCTATGGCAGATATCCCTGTCGTGTGTGATTTTCTAGATGTTTTTCTCGATGATTTGCCTAGATTGCCCCCGGATCGAGACATGGAGTTCAAGATAGAGTTGCTACCCGGTACAGCGCCCATCTCTAGAAGGCTGTCGGTGTTTCGTACAAGCATCGACAAGTAAATTTATAGTAATGCGCGTTAGGCTCGGATGGTGCGCTAAAGGACACAAGATTTATACTGGTTCGGGCGGAACGTCCCTACATCCAGTTTGCTACTACTTGTGTTATTAGCACCGTGAACGGTCTGTAGTAAGGGGTACAAACTGTCGAGAGAGGGACTGGTCCCAAGTCTCTGATGGAGGGATTGAAAGGTCGTCAAGAGCTTCGTAGCCGCTTGAATGTGTGTGTGAGTGCTTTCTATTGTTCGGTCCTATTTTCCGTCCCCCCTCGATGGAGGAAGCGCATCCCCTTTTATAGATGAAGGGGCTGGCTTTACAAGGGTGAGGGCTCTAGGACGCGTACTCTACTTAGTCTTGTGGCTCATGTCTACCCGGTCAGGTCCTTCAGTGCGAAGGAAGATAAGTGCTTACAATGTTGTCGATGTCTCTGTAGGATGTCAGGTTAGCGCAGGGTATGGGCTGCAGTACAGTGGTTTTGACTTATGAGCCTCCCCTAGCCTTGCTCTGCACGCCTTCTGGTTCCCATGAGTCCTCGTTGGAGGAACGCGGGGTCGGGGGTTGATGTAGCGCCATGGCTAAGGCCTTCTGACTAGGTGGGCCTGAGGGGTCGGGAAGCGGGCGCCGCTCCCCCGGGTCCACAGCGTGGCGACGGAATATCCGTCGTTCGTGGAGATAGCAAATCCTTTCCTGGAGCGTAGCGGTTGTCGTATATCTTCGTCGGGTTCCGTGTCCCAGAGCTGAAGGCGGCGCCTACAACTCTACAGGGCGAGATGCACGCACCTGTAATGCCTTTTGGGTTCTGCGGTGCCCGAAAGGGTCTAAAGCATCAGTCCTGTCGTTCCCTGACAGTCCTTTTCCTGCCAGGGCGCAGGGTATGGTCCTTGGAGCCATGGTTGACCTGAACGTCTTGTCTCGTCCTGTACCCATTATTATGAGGTACAGATATCGATCAGGGCAAGGCTCGTTCTGGGCCGTCGGGTGAGGCAGAGACCAATCCCTATCTCTTGGGCGAGACCTAATCTATCCCTCTGGGATCGAGTGAGGCGGAATCCATCCCTTTGCCTTCGGGCGAGACCGAGCCCGCCCTATAGGCGTCGGGTGAGACGGAGATTAGCCTTGAGCTTTTGGGGCGAGGCAGGGTTATCCCACAAAGGCATCGGGCGGGGCTGACCCCGCCCCCCCCGGGGTTAGGCGAGACGGAATTCATCCCTCAGCCCTCGGGCGAGACCGAGCCCGCCCCCAAGGCGTCAGGCGAGACGGAGTTTATCCCTCGGCCCTCGGTCGAGACCAAGCCCGTCCCGAAGGTGTCGGGCGAGGCGGAACCGAACTCCTGTCACTCGAACAAGGGATGATATGGAGCCCTTATGCGTCCAGAAGTTTTTCACGTTCGGTGGTCATCGGTTCCACCTTCTGGGGTACCCTGGTATTAGGTCCCCGACAGTAGCCCCCGAGACTCCAGGTGATTCGGGTAGAACCGCCTGGAGGGTGTTTTTGATTTCGTTGAAGCTAATTTGTCGGAGGGTGCGCGCGAGCGCACCCGATGGGTGTAGCCCCCGAGCCCCCGGGTGACTCGAGTAGAGTCGCCCGGGGGGTTGTATCGGCCCCTTCGCGGGTAAGGCTGAAGGACTTAGTTTTTCATCAACTGGGTGTTTTTCCAAGTGGGTTGTGGCATCCCGTTCGCTGGGGACTGATTCGGGGCCGTCCTAACTGGTGCTTCTGCCCTTGGTGGCGGATTGTTCGTGGATTCCTTCTTAGTTGGGCCGGCCGGCGAGTTGCTAGGCCCTAGGTGGACCAAAGAGAAAAGAACAGGCCTTTGTGTCTTGCGCTTCCCCGGTGGGTAGAGAGTCCGGATTCGCTTGGGGAAGGCGAACCGTCCGCCGAGATTTTTTGGGATGAGAGGATAGGGACTGCGGGCGCGTGTCCCGCGACGTGACGCGGTGGCGCGCGTGGTAGGCTCGGAGATCGAGGCGGACGGTTGACCTTCTCACGTCCGTCGCCCCCTATAAAACCGCAGGGTTCGCCCCCAGGGTCCCGTGTTTCGCTCCCCTTCCTTTGCGTTCTGAAACATCCGCCGCCAATCTTCCCAGCCTCTCGTGCCCGCATCGCCACCGTTGACCGACCTGCGTTCGTGTTCCAGCCGCCGTTAAGCTCGCGCCTGCCCTTCCCCCCTACTACTTCAATGGAGTTGTGGGGCAGATCAAGCATTACTTCCTGGCGTCTGGAGGGCCTCGTCCGCCATGGCCTTCTCCGCCCACTATCCGCCGTCTAGGAGTGGTTACTCCCCGGCGACGAGGGTGAGCCGGTGCCGCCTGAAGGGTATGTCGTCTCCTTTGCCATCTTTCATGAGCAGGGATTCGGGGTACCCGCGCATAGATTCCTTCGGGGGCTATTAGATTACTATGAGGTAGAGCTGCAGCATCTCACTCCCAATGGGATTCAGCATATGGCGGCATTCATTGCCCTGTGCGAGGGTTTCCTGGGGATCGATCCCCATTTTGATCTGTGGCGGTATTTCTTTAGCATTAGTCTGTCGAAGAGGAAGATTGGGGGGAAAGAAGTGAACGCGCCGATGGGGTGTGCCAGCATTCATCTGTGCCATACCCGGTCGAAGGGTTACCCGTACATGCGTCTGGCTACATCCAACAAGGGATGGCATTCGCAGTGGTTTTATGTTAGGGATGATGTGAGTGCCACCCTACCGAAGTACACCGGACGTCTTATTGTGGATGCTCCGGAGTCGTGGGGCTGGGGCGTCCAGACTAAAGACAAGAAACATATCTCCGACCTTCTCTCCGCCCTCCATGCCCTGAAGGGTCGGGGTGTAAAGGGGTCGGGGATTATCGGCGCCTACCATGCGAGGAGGGTGGCACCACTGATGGCGCGCGTGCTTCCCCTGCATCGGATGATGCCCGGGATATCGTTCGAGGGGACGGTGCTCGTTGACGAGGCGCTCCCTTATTCGGAAGTGGCGCAGCGTATCAAGGAGGCGACGGAGCCGACGAAGGATTCCGCCGGTAGGGTCCTCGACATCGTGTATCCGGTGCCCGGGCATCCTCCAATGCGGCCGGAGCCTGGGTTCTTTGAATTCGTAAGCCCTCTTCTCCCGCACTCTTTTCTTTCTCCTGAATCTCCCTCTTTTAACACTTGCTTTTGTAATGGTGGGGCTAGCCAAGGGGGCTAGTCTTCAAGGATAGTCCAGCCCCGCTGCCGAAGGACAAGGTTGTGGTGGCGGCGAATCGACTCGCGGCCGAGTGGGACAAGAAGGCAAAGGAGGAGATGAAGAAGGCGAAACGACTGAAGCAGGAGGCACGGGATCGGGGAGAGGATGTGAGTAGTGAGGATGACGACGATGATGATGATGACGATGACGACGACGAGGTAGCCATCGACGTGGATTGGGGCATCCTGGAGGATGAGGAAACGCTGACAAGTGGCCACCCACCCGTGCAGGGGCCCTTCGCTTTCCACGCAGAGGGAAGTGAATCAATGAGGTCGGTGGAGGCCGGCGAGTCCGCCGCTTCGCACGGCGTGCCAGCCGAGGATCGGTGGATGGGGGACGCCGGGCTTGCTGCCGCCGACCCTGAGGCGATCGTGGAGGGGGGTGGCACCAGAGCCGCGCCCGGCTTTGGTGCCGTGCCTTGTGAGGTAATGGAGGGGAGCAGCTCCGGTGCTACGCCCCGTGAGACGATGGAGGGGGACGGCTTCGGTGCCGCGCCCGACGAGACGATGGAAGGGAGCGACTCCGGTGCTGCGCCTGACGAGATGAACCCCCCTGCCCTGGAGTAGGGGGCAGGCATGAAACGGTCCCGTCCGGACGAGTTAGGGCAGGGATCTGGGGATCCATCCCCAAAACGCTTCCGCCGGCCGAGGACGTCAACGTAAGCTCTTGACTCCTCTGTTTTCATCTTTTTTCCATTTTTATTTTGACTTAATGGTTATTACCTTTGTGTAGGTTCTTGCGGACAGGTCACCCCCTAGGGCTGGCGCCCAAGAAGAGTCTCGCCCTTCAAGTGGGACAGACGGCGTCGCCTGGAGCCACCCCTGTTTCAGGCAGGAGTGGTGCCGATGTCGGGGCCGCGTTGGCCGAACCGACGGCGTCCATGGTGGCTCCTACACCCATGGAGGTTACTGAGCGAGCAGTCTCTTCCGTGGTGGGCGTGGAACAGCCAGCCGAGGACCGCATACCGCCGGTGAAGGTGATCGTGACTGCGCCAAGCCAGGATCAGCCGGGCGCGGTCGTGGTGGCGCCCGAGGGCGTGGTGCAATCCGCGCCGCCAGGCGTCCCTGTGGATCCGCCCGTGGCGCCCGAAGTGGTCCAGACGGAGGAGGGTCCAGCTGGAGGGTCCTCGAGTGCGGTGGTGGTGCCACACAGGGTCAGGAGGGAGCCGCCACCGACCCCTTTGTCAGGAGGAAGCCGCTCCCCTGCGCGGGGGGAGCCGCCGCTCCAGTGGATGGCTGCTTAGGACCCGACGTCGGCTCTTTTCTCGCTCGATGATCATTCCGAGAGCATGGAGCGGGAGGGTCTTGACATCGGGATCTCGACCATGCTGAATGCCCTGGACCAGGCCAGAGGAGCCCTCCGTGAGATCGTTATCCCTACCACTCAGGTATTTTCTGAACTTTCTTCTTTCTTCATGTGTTTTTGTGTTCTCTTATTCCTGATATCAGTCTTCGTCCTCCTCAGATTCTTGTTGCTCATAGCCGGGATAAATCCCAATTCCTCCGCGAACAGAAGGCGGAGAGGGATCGCCTTTCCGAGGAGGCCCGGCTACGAGCAGACTTGGCCGCCCAGCTTGCTACTGTCCAGGAGCGGGAGGCCCAGGCACGTCAGGATGCGGAGGAGGCGCACGGGATGTTCGAGGACCTATCGGCGAGGTCTAAGCTGGATGGAGAGGAGATTGCCAGACTCAAAAAAGAGCGAGACGAGCTGCTGCAGAGGAATGCCGCGGCCAATGAGAAGGCCGGCGAAGTCCTGAAGGAGCTGGAGATGGAGCGGGACCTCCGGCGGAAGGCCAAGAGTAGGGCCACAGCCCTCCAGTAGAAGGTGGACGAGGATGTCGAGGTGGTCCGCTCTCTCCGGGCGGAGCTTGATGACGCGGTGAAAGGAAAGTTGAGTGCTGAGAACATCGCCACCAAGCTGGAGAAAGAGGCTGCCTATACGCGAAGGGCCCTTCAGGTTGAGAGCGATGAGCATGATCTTCTACAAGCTGCGGTCGGGGTGGTCCTTAACGCCCTGAATGTGACGGAGCCGGTGGAGACTAGCCCGCTCGCGGCCCATGTCGGAGGTATCACGGCTCGGGTGGGCCAACTTGAGGAGAGTGCCTTTCACGCCGGGATTACCCAGGCCTTCACCGTCGCCCACGCCCATTATGAGAAGGAAATAAACCTGAAGGTGATGAGCGAAGGCTTTCCGTCCACCTACGAGGATGAAGAGCTGGAGGAAATGGAGAAGATGGTCGCTCCCCTTGCGAAGAACCTGGCAGACAGTCTGAAAGAAATGGTTCTCCCTTCGCGGGAGTAATTAATCGAACAATTTTGAGAACAGCTTATATGTAATATGTGGACAAGTGTCGGTACTTTTCGAGTCTGGACGCCTTTCGTGCTTTTGCGTCTTAATTTCGTTTTGTTTGATTTTTTGCGATTTCATTTTTTACGGTCTTACCAATATGTTCCCCTGAATTATGCCGCTGATTATAATGCGAGGAGATTGAGGAGGTAGCCGTACCTTAACAGCCCCCGAGTAAGGTCCGACCCCCGCACCTGCTGGGGTCGGGTGTTACTGGAGACCGGAATCGTGGTTTTGGTGACAATGGGTGTCATCGCAATAATCCCCGCCCTGTCTTCCAACAGAAATCCCAACTGGGGACTTTATGGGCTCGGCAAGGTGGGGCCTTTGTCCCTGCATTGTTTGGCCCGAGCCCCCGAGCCTTGTTAGGGTCTGATAGGGGTCGGCCGTTATTTGTGTGTTACCCCGTCCTCAGTTTTCGCAATCGGAGGGGCTGAGGGAACGACACTTGCCTTGATGGCTTGAGTACCGCGCTCAACGAGCTCGCTAACGGGTATGTTCGTGCGGAATCTGGGTCCATCATTTGCTGATGGGGTCGGCAGAGCCCTCTGGTGGCACTCCACAACTTCTTAACCCGCCTCCCGGCAGATGCCTGAGTCGTTCGATAAGCTCAGGGGGCCCGACGGCCTCTCCTCGATGGAGATTCTGTGGGTTTGGCTCGAGGTTAGAATCGAACGAGAGAAGGTCGAGACGTCCCGGTTCGCTTCTGAGCGGAGTCGGGCAGGGCCGCTGGGGCTTGTCTCGGTTATCTCTCCCTGGCTCTGTTCGGCGTGAGGCGGCCTCGAGCCCTTTGCGGGCCGACCTTCAAACCTCAGCCTGTGGTTGCCTATATCGAAATGAGGCGACAGCCGTTTCGTGGTGCGACACGAATCGTTGGGATGCAATTTTTTGCATATGAAATGTTTTGAATGCAAGATTTAATTGAAAGTAAAGGCGGTGACGTTACCTTGGTGGTATGAGTGGCGGAAAAGCTCCTACTAGATGGGTTCGGGCCCTGACATTTGTGACGAGGTTGGAAAAACCTGCGTAAGAATTGCTATTCTTTGTTTTCGTGTCTCGGTGACAATCTGAGCTGTTCGATTAACTTGGGCAACCTGACAGCTTCTCCTTTGGGGGAGATTCTATAGGCGGACCCCTCCGATCCCCTCTTTGGGAAGGGAGACGTTGAAACTAGAGACGCGAGGGGCGTTGAGCATGATTTTTCTGGTGAATAGAAACACCGTAGCAATCGGGGCGTAGGGTTTGCTAGTTCGTCCAGTTTTACTCAAAACTTTGTGCCTGTATGTCGCGCCCTTAGTTTCAAGCGTACAGAGGGGTCGGGTGGAGAGGATGTCTAGATTGGTAGTCATCCTCGATAGCCCCCGAGTGATGCTCGCGTCCCTGCTATTTGACGGGGTTGGAATCTTGCGAACAAATTTTAACGCATAAAGTGAGAAGGCTGAGAGGCTTATCTTTCTTTGGTCGTTCGTTTGTCGTGTCTTCTGGGCCGAACGGTCGACCCAGGAGATCTGAAAGGTCCCGTCGCCGGGTCGTCCGTGGTCCTTTCTCCTTTCCTTAGTTACAGCGCTTCCTCTTTAAATAGGGAGGGGGAGAGGAGTTCTCATCCCACCTCCCTCTCTGCCTCCGAGCCGCTATCTCTCCTTCTTCTTCCTTTCCGCCAAACGCGTCCGTGCGTCGCGGTGGTTCCTGAGTGAGGAAGAGTAATGCCAGAGAGAGATAGAGAACTTACAAACTTGCTCGTGAGTCTGGTGCGTGATGTCGAGCCAGAGGTTATCCAACATAGATGAGATGGTGCGCGCGGCCCTTGCTAAGGAGTCGTTGCTGCTGAAGGAAAAAAGGCGTCGGTGGGCGTCGTACGTCGTTGACTACGCCGTCGTTCGCCGCGCTCCTCCCTTGGCGGGAGGCGTTTCCTGCCCATACGCCGTTGTTAGGGTTATGGCTGGGGATGATGGCGTAGTCCCCAGACGCCATGGTGGTGGCGTTGCTGCCGGGGTTGCAGCTGACGACGATGGCGTAGTCCCCGGACGCTCCGGTGGAGGCGTCACAGATGGTGGCGCCTTCGAGGATCCAGTGAAGATGTCGCCGATGGAGAGCGTGGCACGGCGACCGCAATAGACGAGCTAGCCCGTGTACACGCCCCGGACGTCACCGATGGAGAGCGTGGCACGATGACCGCAGTAGTACTTGTGGTAGAGCTGAACCGAGACTGTAATGAAATAACGTTGTGGGGAAGCCTCCGAGTAAACAGTCCTCAGAGTATATTGTTCCTTTTTTGTAATGATATCACTTTGTAAGTGGTGAATTTGTGCAAAAATGAACAAAATTACATCCTTTGCTTATGGCAAGTCATTTTAACGCTTTCCAACTCTTCTCATGGTCTAAGTCACAGGAAGCTAGGAACATCCTGGGAACTAATTCTGATTGAACTGGTGAGCAAAGAGGTTGCAGCCACTAGGGCTTGGGTGTCTCACAGTCCTACCAGTTGTATTCAGAATTGGTTCCCAGGATCTTAGCCCTCGAGACTCGTTTACGAGGCGAATGGAAAACTTAGAGAATGTTTGTAAGTATAACACAGGGATTTTTTACAAACGTAATACTTGTATTACACATGACATATGTTACGATCACATGCCAGCCCCCGAGTGAGGTCTGACCCCTCACGATTTGCAGGGGTCGGAAGTCACTAAGGATCGGGGTTCTGTTAAGACAAAAACTGATAAGGAAAAGTGTAAGCTTATTTTAAGGATAGAAACGACGTAGCTGCTCAATGTTCCAGGCGTTGGTGAAGACCTCGCCTTTGATGGTTTTCAACCGGTAGGCGCCTGGGCAAAGTATTTCCGCAACAATGTAGGGCCCTTCCCAGGGCGGGGAGAGTTTGTGGCGATCCTTGTTGCTCTGCACAAGACGGAGGACGAGGTCTCCGACGTTGAAGGCTCGACCCCGCACCCGTCGGCTGTGGTACCGCCGTAACGCTTGTTGGTACTTAGCTGAACGGAGGAGGGCGATGTCGCGGGCTTCATCCAGTTGGTCCATGGCGTCTTGGTGAGATGCCTCGGCTCCCTGTTCGTCATATGCTCTGATTCTTGGTGCTCCATAGTCGAGGTCCGTCGGGAGAACGGCCTCGGAACCGTAGATCATGAAGAAGGGTGTGTAGCCGGTGGCCCGGCTAGGAGTCGTCCTTAGGCTCCAGAGCACAGCCGGGAGCTCAGCGAGCCAACGCGCGCCGAACTTGTTCAACCGGTTGAAAATTCTGGGTTTGAGGCCTTGAAGAAGCATGCCGTTTGCGCGCTCGACCTGTCCGTTCATCTGGGGGTGCACGATGGCTGCCCAATCGATTCGGATGTGTTGTTCATACAGAAACGAACGAATTTCCTACCGGTGAACTGCGTGCCGTTGTCTGTGATGATGGAGTTCGGTACCCCAAAGCGATGGATGATGTCGAGAAAGAACAGCACAGCTTGCTCGGATTTGATTGTGGATATTGGCCGAGCTTCAATCCATTTTGTGAACTTGTCTATGGTGACAAGCAGGTGGGTAAAGCCCCCGGGCGCCTTTTTAAGTGGCCCAACCAGGTCAAGCCCCCAGACCGCGAAGGGCCACATGACGGGGATCATCTGGAGAGCCTGGGCCGGGAGGTGTGTTTGCCGAGCGTAGTATTGGCACCCTTTGCAGGTGCGTACAATTTGCTCGGTGTCGGCTACTGTAGTGGGCCAATAGAAACCCTGTCGGAATGCCTTCCCAACCAAGGTTCTTGGTGCGGCATGGTGACCACATGCTCCACCGTGGATGTCGCTTAGTAGGAGTTTTCCCTGTTCGCTAGGGATACAAAGTTGCAGAATTCCGATGTGACTTCGTTTGTAGAGTTCGCCCTCTACAAGAACGAAGGATTTGGCGCGTCGCGCGAGCCGTCGGGCTTCTGTCTTGTCGGTTGGTAGTACATCGTGGAGGAGATAGTCGAGGTAAAGCGTTCTCCAGTCATTGGGAAGATCGGACTCCATTGCTGGGTCTTCTTCAAGCTCCATGACCTTGGGGTCGGGAGGAGCAGTTGGCGGATCGGCCTTGGGGGTCGGACTTGAAGGGCCATCGTCGGCTTGTTCCGACCCCGCATAGCGTACTGAGGGTTTGTGTTGATCACTGGCAAAGACGCCTGTTGGAACTGGCTCTCGGTTGGATGCTGCTTTTGCGAGTGTGTCGGCCGCTTCGTTGAGGCGTCTGGGGGTATGATTGAGTTCGAGGCCGTCGAATTTGTCCTCCAGACGTCGGACCTCTTGATAGTATGCCTCCATATTGATATCATGGCAGCCTGACTCTTTCATGACCTAGTTGACGACCAGCTGAGAGTCGCCCCTGACGTCGAGGCGTCGGATGCCCAGTTCGATGGCGATTCATAGGCCGTTGATGAGCGCTTCGTATTCTGCAGCATTGTTTGATGAGGGAAAATGAAGCCGAACCATGTACCTCATGTGCACCCCGAGGGGGGATACAAAGACTAGCCCTGCTCCGGCGCCCTTCTTCATCAGCGATCCATCAAAGTACATTATCCAGTACTCTTGGTCGACGGCTGCTGGTGGCATCTGGACCTCGGTCCACTCCGCGATGAAGTCAGCTAGTGCCTGAGATTTGATCGCCGTTCGGGGGACATAAGAAATGCCCTGATCCATCAGCTCGAGTGCCCACTTTGCGGTTCTTCTCGTAGCGTCATGGCTACGAACGACCTCACCGAGGGGGAACGACGTCACTACTGTCACGAGGTGTGACTCGAAGTAGTGGCGTAGCTTCCTTTTGGTGATGAGGACGGTGTAGAGGAGTTTCTGGATCTGGGAGTAGCGGGTTTTGGAGTCGGATAACACCTCGCTGATGAAATATACAGGGCGCTGCACCTTGAAGGCGTGCCCCTCTTCCTCCCGCTCTACTATTAAGGCGGAGCTAACCACTTGGGTGGTGGCTGATATATATAGTAGGAGAGATTCTCCATCGCATGGAGGAACTAAGACCGGTGGCTTAGTTAAAAATCGTTTAACCATGTCAAGTGCCTCCTGAGCCTCGGCCGTCCACTCGAAGCGGTCAGTTTTCTTCAAGAGTCGATAAAGGGGGAGTCCTCGTTCGCCGAGGCATGAAATGAATCGGCTGAGGGCGGCAAGGCACCCGGTGATCCGCTGAACCCCCTTTATGTTTTGGATCAGGCCCATCCTCGTGATGGCTGATATCTTCTCTGGGTTGGCTTCGATGCCACGCTCGGAGACGATGAAGCCGAGCAGCATGCCCCTCGGGACCCCGAAAACACATTTTTCGGGATTGAGCTTGATGCCGTTCGCTCGAAGTTTCGCAAAGGTGCGTTCAAGGTCGGCGACAAGGTGGTCAGCCCGCTTGGATTTGACTACGATGTCGTCGACATAGGCCTCAACGGTTCACCCGATGAGATCTCCGAAGCAACTAAGCATACAGCGCTGGTACGTTGCCCCAGTGTTCTTCAGACCAAACGGCATTGAAACGTAGCAAAATGATCCGAAGGGTGTGATAAAAGATGTCGCGAGCTGGTCGGACTCTTTCATCGTGATTTGATGGTAGCCTGAGTATGCGTCAAGGAAACAGAGGGTTTCGCACCCCGAGGTGGAATCGACTATTTGGTCTATTCGTGGCAAAGGAAATGGATCCTTTGGACACGATTTGTTGAGGCCAGTATAATCAACACACATCCTCCATTTCCCGCTCTTTTTCCGGACAAGAACAGGATTTGCTAACCACTCTGGGTGGTACACTTCCTTAATGAATCCTATGGCCAGTAGTTTGGCTATCTCCTCGCCGATGGCCCTGCGTTTCTTCTCGTCGAAGCGGCACAGGCGTTGTTTCACCGGCTTGGAGCCCGGGAGGATTTGGAGAGTATGCTCGGCGACCTCCCTCGGGATGCCCGGCATATCCGAGGGTTTCCACGCAAAGATGTCCTTGTTGGCACGGAGGAAGTCGATGAGCACGCTTTCCTATGCGGAGGAGAGCGCGGTCCTGATTCGGACTTTTTTGCCCTCGGAGCTACTGGGATCCAAGAGGACGTCCCTAGAACCCTCTGCCGATTCGAACGATCCGGACGACTTCTTTGCGTCGGATGTCCCTTCAATGACCTCCTCCCTGAGGGTGGCGAGCTCTTCGGATGCGATGACCGCGGATGCGTGTCCGCAGCATTCGACCTCGCACTTGTAAGCGTGCTGGAAGGAGGTGCCGATGGTGATGATCCCACGGGGGCCCGGCATCTTCAGCTTCAGATATGTGTAATTGGGTATGGCCATGAACTTCGCGTAACATGGTCGCCCCAGAATGGCGTGGAAAGTCCCCGGGAACCCCACTACATCGAAGGTGAGGGTCTCGGTCCGGTAATTGGATCGATCCCCAAAAGTGACGGGTAGGTCAATCTACCCCAGTGGCACGGCTTGCCTTCTAGGCACGACGCCATGGAAAGGTGCTCGAACGGGACGGAGGTGCGTTCGGTCGACGCCCATCTCGTCGAGCGTCTTGGCGTACATGATGTTGAGGCCATTGCCCCCATCCATCAGTACCTTGGTGAGCCGCTTTGGACTGACGATCGGGTCGACGACAAGTGGATACCTTCCCGGGTGTGGGATGGCATCCGGATGGTCGGTCCGGTCGAAGGTTATGGCGGATTCCGACCACCGGAGATAAGCTGGTATAGCCGGTCCAGCGGTATAGACCTCTCGACGTGTGACCTTCTGATGGCGCCTGGAGTCATAGGCCGTCGATCCTCTGAAGATCATGAGGGCACCGGTTGGAGTTGGGAAGGTGTCATCCTTCTCCTCCGTGTCGTTAGTGGTGGGAACAGGCTCCTTCCCCTGCTCCTCCTTGTTCAGGCCCCCGGCCAAGTATTTGCACATAAGGCCGCATTCCTTGTATAGGTGCTTGGCCAGGAAGGCGTGGTTTGGGCATGGCCCCTCGAGCATTTTCTCGAAGTGGTTCGGAGTGCCCTCCGCGGGCTTCCGGCCACCTTTGCGGTCGGCAGCGGCCGTGAGTGAGTTATCGCGCCGTTGCTTCTTATTTTTCCCTTTGGCGGGACGGTTGGAGGCGCCTTCGCTGGCGTCCTCGTCCCGCCTTGTCTTTCCGTCGGAGCGATCAAAGATGGCTCCGACCGCCTCCTCTCCAGAGGCGTGACTGGTGGCGATGTCCAGAAGTTCCTTGGTAGTTCACGGGCCCCTGCGTCCCAGCTTGTGGACCAGGGATTCGCAGGTCATCCCAGACAGAAAGGCTCCTATCACGTCGGCGTCGGCGACGTTCGGGAGCTCATTGCACTGTCGGGAAAAGCGCCGGATGTACCCGCGGAGGGTTTCATCAGCCTTCTGACGGCAGTTCTTGAGGTCCCATGGGTTTCCAGGGCGTTTGTACGTGCCCTGGAAATTACCCACGAAGATCTCGGTCAGGTCCGCCCAGCTCTGGATAGCATTGGACGGTAGGTGCTCCAGCCATGCTCGTGCCGAGTCGGCCAAGAACAGCGGGAGATTGCGAATAATGAAGTTATCATCACTCACACCACCGGCCTGACATGCAAACCGATAGTCTTCGAGCCAAAGCCTGGGATTTGTTTCGCCAGAATATTTAGGAATGTTCATAGGTGGTCGATACCTTAGAGGGAACGCAGCGTTGAGGATGTGCCGGCCAAAGGCCTGAGGGCCTGGCAAGATGGGGCTCGGGCTTCGGTCCTCGTTGCTGTCATAGCGCCTGCCACGTCGGGGATGATAGCCGCGGCGCGCTGCTTCTCCCTCGTTGCCGTGGGCACGTCTCCGGGCGTTGATGATGCTGCGTACGTCGCGGCCACGACCGAGGCGTTGATGTACAGGGACGATGGAGGGCTGCCCGCCGGCTGGCGGTGTTTGGTGTACGGATGCGTCCTTGGTGGGACGCACTGAGGGCATGCGCTGGCTGGTGTTGGGTTCGCGTCGTCGAGACAATGAACTTTCCGCTTGCTGTGCTGCTGCACGCTCGAGCAACGTGCGAATCTCCCGATAAGCGCGTCGATCCTCGGACGTCGCGGCCTCCGGGAGGCCATGCAGCAAGGCGGTTGCTGCGGCGATGTTCTGGCTGGCTCGAGCAAAGTGAGGAAAGGCCCCATCATTGGTGAGGATCCTTTGATGTACGGTGCAGGCTGTGGCGCGCGCGCCCCCCGTCTTTGCGGCGTTCAATCTCACGATTGATGTCCGCGTATTCCCGTGCGAGCCCTTGCCCGGCCTCATCGATCTCTTGCTGACGAGCCCTTAGCTGCTCCATCCTCAGGTGAGATGGGGCTTTCCCCTCTTCCCCAGATCTGCTGTTAGGATTGTTTGTAGGGGTGGCTTCTTCCCTGGAGGCGCTTTCGACGTGACCCTCGGGGGTCTGCGTCATGTAGCATTCCCGGGAAGGGTGGTGGCTCCCCCTACTGGAATCTAAGCTGGAGAGCGATACAGGTTCCTCGTTGAGAAGCTCATAGAGGGTCTCTGTATCCCGCTCAATCGCCCCCACGAACTCGATGTCCGTGGGTGGTTGAACCACACGTAGCGCCAGAAGGAGGCCAGCGGTTGCTGCAACGTTGCGGAGACCGAACGGAAACGCTGTCGGGGCGCTCCATACGGACCCTTCCGGACACATGGTGGCGTTGTGAGAGGCCTCCTTGAGTGACGGGACTCCCCGGGAGTTGCCCGGTGGGCCCCTAAGCCTGAGACGGCTGAGGTTGATCGAAGGGGGAGATGGGGCGGCTGAGTGAGTCAGCGCCAGCTCTCCTCCTTGTGTGATGATGAAATCTAGGTCGCCGAAACGCACGTGTGCGCCCGGGGCCCAGGTGATTGCGTGGGTGGCCATCCGAGACCTGATTTGGAACGCGCAAAGCCCCCTACCTGGCGTGCCAACTGTCGGTGTTTCGTACAAGCACCGGCAAGTAAATTTATAGTAATGCGCGTTAGGCTCGGATGGTGCGCTAAAGGACACAAGATTTATACTGGTTCGGGCGGAACGTCCCTACGTCTAGTTTGCTGCTGCTTGTGTTATTAGCACCGTGAACGGTCTATAGTAAGGGGTACAAACTGTCGAGAGAGGGACTGGTCCCAAGTCTCTGATGGAGGGATTGAAAGGTCGTCAAGAGCTTCGTAGCCGCTTGAATGTGTGTGTGAGTGCTTTCTATTGTTCGGTCCTATTTTCCGTCCCCCCTCGATGGAGGAAGCGCATCCCCTTTTATAGATGAAGGGGCTGGCTTTACAAGGGTGAGGGCTCTAGGACGCGTACTCTACTTAGTCTTATGGCTCATGTCTACCCGGTCAGGTCCTTCAGTGCGAAGGAAGATAAGTGCTTACAATGTTGTCGATTTCTCTGTAGGATGTCAGGTTAGCGCAGGGTATGGGCTGCAGTACAGTGGTTTTGACTTATGAGCCTCCCCTAGCCTTGCTCTGCACGCCTTCTGGTTCCCATGAGTCCTCGTTGGAGGAACGCGGGGTCGGGGGTCGATGTAGCGCCGTGGCTAAGGCCTTCTGACTAGGTGGGCCTGAGGGGTCGGGAAGCGGGCGCCGCTCCCCCGGGTCCACAGCGTGGCGACGGAATATCCATCGTTCGTGGAGATAGCAAATCCTTTCCTGGAGCGTAGCGGTTGTCGTATATCTTTGTCGGGTTCCATGTCCCAGAGCTAAAGGCGGCGCCTACAACTCTACAGGGCGAGATGCACGCACCTGTAATGCCTTTTGGGTTCTGCGGTGCCCGGAAGGGTCTAAAGCATCAGTCCTATCGTTCCCTGACAGTCCTTTTCCTGCCAGGGCGCAGGGTATGGTCCTTGGAGCCATGGTTGACCCAAATGTCTTGTCTCGTCCTGTACCCATTATTATGAGGTACAGATATCGATCAGGGCAAGGCTCGTTCTGGGCCGTCGAGTGAGGCGGAGACCAATCCCTATCTCTTGGGCGAGACCTAATCTATCCCTCTGGGATCGGGTGAGGCGGAATCCATCCCTTTGCCTTCGGGTGAGACCGAGCCCGCCCTATAGGCGTCGGGCGAGACGGAGATTAGCCTTGAGCTTTTGGGGTGAGGCAGGGTTATCCCACAAAGGCGTCGGGCGGGGCTGACCCCGCCCCCCTGGGGTCGGGCGAGACGGAATTCATCCCTCAGCCCTCGGGCGAGACCGAGCCCGCCCCCAAGGTGTCAGGCGAGACGGAGTTTATCCCTCGGCCCTCGGGCGAGACCGAGCCCGTGCCGAAGGTGTCGGGCGAGGCAGAACCAAACTCCTGTCACTCGAACAAGGGATGATATGGAGCCCTTATGCGTCTAGAAGTTTTTCATGTTCGGTGGTCATCGGTTCCACCTTCTGGGGTACCCTGGTATTAGGTCCTCGACAAAGGCCTTATAGGATGCCTCCCAATGAACTAGCCAAACTTAAGACCTAGTTGAATGAACGTCTAAAGAAATGCCTTATCTATGCTAGTTCATCTCCATGGGGGCGCCCAGCTATCTTTATAAAGAAGAAGGATCAATCACTATGCATGTGTGTAGATTATAGACCCTTGAATGCAGTTACAATCAAGAATAAGTACCCTCTGCCATGCATAGATATCTTATTTGATCAGTTGTCTAAAGCAAAAGTCTTTTCCAAGATTGATTTGAGATCTGGTTATCATCAAATCAAAATTCAGCCAGAGGATGTTCCAAAAACTGCATTATCTACAAGATATGGTATGTATGAGTATCTTGTTATGTCTTTTGGATTGACTAATGCCCCCGCACATTTTATGTATCTGATGAATTCAGTGTTTATGCCTGAGTTGGACAAATTTGTGGTGGTATTTATAGATGATATCCTGGTTTATTCGGAGAATGAAGAAGACCATGTTAAACATTTGCGAGTGGTTCTCACTAGATTGCGAGAACACCAACTTTATGCAAAGTTCAGCAAATGTGAATTCTGGCTTTGTGAGGTTCCTTTTCTTGGACACGTGTTGTCCGATGGTGGAATTATGGTGGATCCCACCAAGGTGCAAGAAGTGTTGAACTGGAAGGCTCCAATCTCGGTGCATGAGGTTCGGAGTTTTCTGGGGTTGGCTGGCTATTATCGTCGCTTCATCTCGGATTTCTCTAAAATAGCCAAGCCTATGACTCGGTTGCTGCAAAAAGACATGAAGTTTGTCTAGACTTCCGGGTGTGATGCGGCTTTCCACACCCTACGAACTCTTCTAACTTCGGCTCTAGTTTTGGCACAACCGGATATCGAGAAACCTTTTGATGTGTTCTGCAATGCATCAGGTATAGGTTTAGGAGGTGTTCTTATGCAAGAGGGTAGAGTCATTGCTTATACCTCTCGCCAACTTCGGAAGCATGAGGTGAACTATCTGACGCATGACTTGGAACTCGCTGCAGTTGTTCATGCTTTGAAGGCCTGGAGACATCATTTGCTCGGCAATGTGTGCAATATCTACACTGATCATATAAGTTTTAAGTACATCTTCACTTAACCAGAGTTGAATATGCGTCAGAGAAGATGGCTTGAGTTAATCGAGGATTATAACTTCCAAGTGCACTATCACCCTAGCAAGGCAAATGTCATCGCGGATGCCTTAAGCAGGAAATCTCATTGCCACTCTTTGATTGAAAGTGACTTCCATTTGTCAAAACTCCTTCATCCTGCAGCCCTTTACAACATCACTGTCAGTTGTACTCTATAGAGTCGAATTATCGAGCTATAGAAGATAGATCCAAGTGTGTTCCACATCAAGCGCAAGATGAAAGAGCAAGAAACCAAACATTTTCGGGCAGATGAGAATGACGTGTTATGGTTCAAGGATAGGTTGGTGGTTCCAAAGGATAGAGAACTTAGAAATCAAATCATATCCGAAGCCCATTCCTCTAAATTATCTATTCATCCTAGTAGTAGCAAAATGTATCATGATTTGAAGCCTCGCTTTTGGTGGACCAAAATAAAGAAAGAGATAGCCGCCTATGTGGCTAGGTGTGACACTTGTTGTCGAGTCAAAGCTATGCACATGAAAGCTGGTTCACTTCAGCCACTCTCTATTCTAGGTTGGAAATGGAAGGAGATAAGTATGGATTTTATAGTTGGACTCTCTACTACTCATAGGAATTTTAACTCCATTTGGGTGATTGTAGACCGTCTAACCAAGTCTGCACACTTCATTCCTGTCTGCATAGATTTTCGTCCAACTGACTATGCGGAACTATATTTTAATCAGATAGTCCGACTTCATGGAATACCTCGCACTATTGTCTCTGATAGAGGACCACAATTCACTGCTCGCTTTTGAGAGCACTTACACGGACTATTAGGAACTAAGTTAGTAAGAAGTTCTGCCTATCATCCTCAAACCAATGGACAAACTGAATGAGTGAATCAAATCTTAGAAGATATGTTGGGAGCATGTGTCATCTCGACTAAGGGTTCATGGGAAAAATAGTTGCCCCTAGCTGAATTCTCGTACAATAATAGTTATCAAGAGAGTATCAAGATGGCACCGTTTGAAGCTTTGTATGGCCAAAAGTGTAGAACCCCGTTGAATTGGGTAGAAGCCGGTGAAAGGAGATATTATGGAATTGATTTTATTCAAGAAGCCAAAGAACAAGTCCGTACTATCCAAACCCATATGGCCGCAGCTCAAGCTAGGCAGAAAAGTTATGCTGATCGACATAGAAAATCTATTGAGTTCGAAGTTGGAGACTTCGTTTATCTAAAAGTCTCACCCATGAAGAGTGTCCAACGCTTTGGTGTGAAGCGAAAGCTTGCGCCGAGATATGTTGGTCCGTTTGAAATCATTGGACAAAGTGGTAAGGTGGCGTACAAGATTCAATTACCTCCTGAGATGAGTGCTATCTTCAATGTCTTTCATGTATCCCAACTGAAGAAATGTCTTCGCGTCCCTGAAGGAGAGTTCCACTAGGGGATATCGAGTTAAAATCTGATTTGACCCTTGAAGAAAAGCCAGTCTGAGTAATTGACACTCGTGAGCGAGTGACTCGGAGTCGGGTGGTCAAGTTTTACAAAGTCATGTGGAGTAATCAGGGTAGTGAACTGTAACATCCTTGATGTTATAAAGTACTTAAAAGGTGATCATGTCATCATTATGTATAATCATCATGTATCAACTCATGAATGCATTTCATGTTTAATTTATAGCATGTAAATGTTGTTATGAAGTGTGTTATATGTTACATGAAATAATAGTGATTAAGAAACTTTGTGAATTTTAATGTGGGAATCTATTAAACAATTCAAATTCTTCCTTAATAAAAGTTTAATAATTTTTGTTGCAATGCTTGGTGTGAATAATGTTTTATGATAATATGTGTTGACTTGTATGGATGAATCAATTTCAAAACATTTGTGTTTAATTGGATTTCCGAAAACCCGAATTTCCAGCATTTAAAGTTACCCTAGAAAACCCATTTCAAAATCTAAGCACATTTGGGGGTTGAGCCTAAAAGAAAAAGTGTAGAGCTTGTTGAGTTATACAAAGTTGATTTTTGGAGTTTTCAAAGTTGTTTAGTAAAATTTGAAGTAATTTGAAAAGGCATAATTCTTTAAATGTTTCATTTTTGAATTCAAACTTGCATTTCAAAATGTAGACCGAATTTGGGTATGGTTATAAAAGCAAAGTTGTAGAACTTTTGTTTTTGAACAACTTTTATTTTTGGAGATTTTTGAGTTGCCACATAAATTTGGGAGTAAATTGGGAAATTAAGCGAGTGGCAATTCTGTAAATTCAGTGAACAGTAACCGCAGAAGCCACCTCACCGTCGGTGATCTTCGATCGTCTTCCAGTCATCGCCGTGGCTGCCTTCGGCTCCGTGCTGGCTTGGAGAAGCTGCTACGTGTTGTCTTCGTGTCCGTGGTCAAGCTTTAAAGCCAAACGTCGGCGCCGTCTCTCTATTTTTCTCTCTCAGCTCAGAACCCGCCGCCATGGTCGCCGAGCTCCACCTCTCCGTGGCCAGAGCGCTCTGGTGCCTATCTCCTCCTCCTGAGTATGGTTCTGAGCTCTCCATGATACCGTGTTGCTCGTTAACTTATTCGTTTTACCTCTACCGCTCAGAGCACGCTGGAACGACACCACCGCCGTTCACGCCGCGGCCATCCGTCATGGCCGTCGAGCTCGCCTCCGCCGTGGCCGGCCTACTCCGGCTGCTCTCGCTCCTTTCTTTCTCTTGTTTTGCGCTTACCTCTGTGCCATGATGCTCACAAGCAAACCGGTTGCTCGTCTTGTCCATAGGACACGACGGAACACAGCCTGCCACCATGTCCGCCGCTGTTGATCACCGGTGCACGTGGGCAGCCCTTCACCGGCCATCTCCGGCAACAATTCGTCCACACACGGGTGTGCATAGGTCCTTGCTTGCTCCAGCACCTCTCCTTCGCCGCCTGCGAGCATCATCCGGCCGGAAATCGAGCTTCTCCGGCGTCCTCTGTTCTTCAAAATCTCGACCAGGGACTTCATCTTCAAATTCGAGAATTGTGAGGGGCTTTTCTGTGAACCACAGACTCATATGAATAGTGCCTTTAGGACCTATTTGCTTTGAAATCGGCTGGAACTTTGAAAATTCATAGTAATTCATAGGAAATTCGTAAAATAGCAAATGAGGACTTTTTGGAATCCTTGTGAAATTGTCTATGCAGTAGACCTATAATATGGCATGTTTTAGTTTAAAGTTTTAGCTGCAAAAATAGATTTATGCAGTAAGGTTGTAATGCTAGTTGAATTTGTTATTTTCCATAACTGCAGATCTAGGGCTCCAAATGAAGTGAAATTTTTGTGGCATGCTACTCATGTGATAGTTGATGTGTGGTAAAAATTTCATGAGTATTGGATGAAGTATGAGTGAGTTTTTGGTTTATCTCGCTCTCACATGATTTCTTGCAATAGCAAATTGTCTTTTTCATAGAGGCAACTATACTTATGCAAATGGTATGAAATTTGTACAGTAGACTATTGAGAGGATATGTGAGCTACTGTAATTTTTGTAGAAGTCATTGTGCATTTTTGGTATATGTTCATAAATACATCTTGATGTCTAAATAAATTAAGAAATGCTTTAAGAAAATTTATTTAGAGATGAGCACCATGCTTTCTGGTGTTCTTTAGTCATGTGTGAAATGTTGGTAAAGTTGGTTTTGCCCAATTATGTGTTTGCAACATAAGTTAATAATTATTTTCTTGCCGATGTGGTTTATGGATAGATCTAGGAACTTAGCAAAGTTCTTCATGATAATGTGCTTTGTTGTGAAACTTGTTAATAACAAAGTTATAGATAATTCATGTATCTAGCTGCTGTTAAAATTTGGTGGTATTTGGCCTTGTGGTTTGTGAGTTATGCCTGTTTAAAGTTGGGTTTCAGAAATGGCGGCTCTCTGTCATTTGGGGACCAGTTTCTGTAAATGTGTATATTTGACTTAGTTAACTTGAGAATCATGCTAAGATGATTAAAGATGAGTTGTAGAAAATTTCATAAGCTTTCCATAATGTCTTGTTGCATGGCTATTGGGTTTGTATAACTCTAGTTATGATCCAAACATGAACCTGTTGTTTCTAGTCCGGAAATAGACATATGCTAGTTATGGTTGTTTACTCCATGTGTTGCTAAGTGTGGCTTATGCCCTTGTTGATGGTCAAGTTATGATGCTTGTGACCTTGTTAAACTTGTGTCATGCTTGATGTGCTTGCTCTCTATAGTTAGTTGTGTGATGTTAGTTAAATAGTAAACCTTGATGACTTAGGTTTTGTTTGAAATTTTGATTGAGTGATGACCTTGGGTCATTAGCATAAGATGATTCTTGGTACTTAAAGTAAGTAGTTGGGTTTATAAAAAAGGTTTAGTTAGTTTTGACTTGTAACTGTACCGTGAAGGAAAGTTGTATTCAAGTTAGTTAATCTTTTATGCTTTCACCAATGCACCTCCATGCATCATGTCATACAATCCATCATGCTAAAGCATGCATTATTTATTTACGTGTAGTGCATACGTGAGTGAGAAGGTTCGCATTGACTAATCTTCGGATGAGTGTCATCATTCAATGGTGCTCGCGTTGATCAAGTGTTGGAGAAGGTTCATCCATCAATGGTGATGCTGTCAAGTCTAACTCCATAATCTCTCTGTGGAACTAACCTTTTCTGCCGACCAAGGCAAGCCCCGGATGCATACAACCCTACCTTGTGTTTTACAAATTAATTTTGCTTTTGCTTTTCTGTACTGCATTAAGTGATTAGAAGTCAAGTGGAAACCTAATTGGTGCATTACCAACCTTGCTTTTCCATATCTACCTTGATTACCTGTTTTATTCGTAAATGACTAGTTATGCTTAGTCATGCTTAGTCGGATGATTATGTGGCAGAACCTCCTAAGTTATAGGGCCCACATGCACCTGTCACTGTCCGACGACCTTTGACATTTATGCATATGTTTCCATTAACTTAAAAAGACTGTCGAGTGTCCTCGGGGAACCCCGAATCATCCACGATTTCCAAGCAGGATCACGTTACAGAGTCATTGTAGTATTACAACATTTATTCAAATCTCTACACTAGAGTAAAAATAGCAGAAGTCTTACAATAACATAATTTACAAAACAGTAGTTTCAAACCTCGCAACTAGGTTCGATGTTTATTACAAAATGAAATAGTGGAGTGGCATTATAATATAATACAAAACACACAAGGAGATTGCACTGCCCAAGGGCCACACATTTACTTCTCATCGTCATCACAAGGTACAACTGTCATGCAGCACGATCCAAAACAGATCTGCTCATGAGGCTCACCTGCAACAAGGGTCAACGAACCCTGAGTACAAAAGTACTCAACAAGACTTAATCGAAATAAAACTGGTAGAACTTAGGAATGCCGGTTTATGGGATTCAAGGTATGGCTTTAACAATAATCAAAGTTCTTTTGCGTAAAAGCTCTTTAACAAAATTCTTTATATAGAAAGCTTCATAAAATCATATACAAAGCTGACACGATCCATGATGAGATCATGAAACTTCATATCCAACACCTTCACAAGCCTTATTTGAGTTCCAGTTATTAGTACTACGATGATGAATAGTGAGTTGAGTCTCCATAACCGAGGAGCAACGATGATTCGAACCGATTAAACACCCAGCTGGGACTTCCAGACCACACGACATATGCAGGTCCCTGACCTACATATACCAACCTACCCTCGGATCCTCTAAAACAAGAACGGGTCCGCGCCACCCGAGAATACAGTACTCCACCATTCCAGCCCATGGCCACGTGGGTACACGCTATTCCCGCCATCTCTCCACTCCCAGTGCGCGAGTAGCCATTCTCGTAATAGAATTGCCAAGTTCAGGCTTACCGGAGTATGTGGTTAGTACTACAAATTCTCACCTCATGCAATTCAACAACGGACGTGCCTTAATCGACACAGGCGGAAAGAACCCGCTCACAAGACCTCCATGTCTTGTGGCTCACACACACCGAGTCCGCCCGGTCTAGATTTATTACTCCACATTCCCATATCACGTGATAACATAAGTAACCAAGGTTCCATTTAAAACTTGCAGGTGGCAGGTAATCACCCGACTTTCATCGTTCTACGCATAGCTAAGCAAAACTAGGCATATACGAGTTTAAAACTGGTAATATGGTAAATATGGAATAACAAGGGTGGTAATGCACCAATTAGGCTTTTACTTAACTCCTAATCACTTAATGCAATAACGGAAAGCAAAAGCAAAATTAATTTGTAAAACACAAGGTAGGGTTGTATGCATCCGGGGCTTGCCTTCGTTGACGGAAAAGTCTGGCTCCTGCGACGTTTCACACGTATTCGATGTGACCTCAACAGACGGATTAACCTCCTCCACAACTTGATTAACTACCACGTGTTCACCTTCGTTCACTACACGTAGTAACAATGCCATGTTTAACATGATGCGAGATACAAAATATGATGCTCGATGATGGATGCCAATTAACAACTAATTAAACATATTCATAAAAATTATTTCAATTGAACTCAAAATTTTTGTAAAGGTTCATCACATGATAACTAAGTGGCAAAACAATTTTCATAATTTTTGGATAATTAATTAAGCCTAGAAAAATCATGGAAACTTATTTATTAATTAATTCAGCAATTTTTTTACATTCAAAAATTACTGAAAAGTAACATTTAATATTTTTCCTAAATAATATACATCACAGAGAGGTCACACAAAAATTTTCATAACTTTTGGAGCTCTAAATAAATCTACACAAAAATAACAAATTATAGCACTATTCAATCATTTCTGAAAAAGGAAAAATTCCAATTTGAACTCACCCGCTCACACAAACAACTCGGAAAGAACCAGGAGTCACACAAACAACTCAAAAAAGAACCTGGAGCTCACACAAACAACTCGGAAAAGAACCTAGAGCTCACACAAACAACTCGGAAAAGAACCTGGAGCTCACAAAAACAACTCAGAAAAGAACCTGGAGCTCACAAAAACAACTCGGAAAAGAACCTGGAGCTCACAAAAACAACTCGGAAAAGAACCTGGAGCTCACAAAAACAACTCGGAAAAGAACCTGGAGCTCACAAAAACAACTCGGAAAAGAACCTGGAGCTCACAAAAACAACTCGGAAAAGAACCTGGAGCTCACAAAAACAACTCGGAAAAGAACCTGGAGCTCACAAAAAACAACTCGGAAAAGAACCTGGAGCTCACAAAAACAACTCGGAAAAGAACCTGGAGCTCACAAAAACAACTCAGAAAAGAACCTGGAGCTCACAAAAACAACTCGGAAAAGAACCTGGAGCTCACCCCGAACGCACTAGAGCATAAAGCTAGATTGAAAGAACAACGAATGAGTGGTTCGACGTGCACAGGAAGCACCAGTAGCTTACCCTGAACCTGATAGAGCAAAGAACAGAGCTGGATAAGCAACGGTGAAGCAGGTCGACGATCCAAGCAACCACGGCGGAGCAAAACGTCGATGGTGGCGGTGCTCCGGCATCTGCGGTGGACAAAACTATCAAGCAACAAGGTATTAAGCACCACAGCATCAAGGCAAAGCTGGAGATACATTGAGCAAGAGCAACGGCTCACCGGAGAGCGCTGGCCACGACGGCGCAAGCACGACGGTGAAGTTGCCGGCCGCGAGGAACAAAGGCGTGCACAGCGGGTTCCCAGTGGAATCAGACACCAAGACTCAGTTGGCTAGGTGTGCAAGGAGTTGGCAGAGCTGGAACAAGCTTTGCCAAAATGGTGAAGGCACTACGGTGACAGCAAACGCACGACAGAGCAGCGACGATGGCGATTGGAAAACAGAGGAGGAGAGTGGTGAAAAACGGCGACGGTGAAGTCCTTATAAAGTGGCTCAGAAGCAAGGAGAAGCCACGCAGGAGCCTTTCCCGTGCCAGTGCGAAGCCAAGGGTGGCCACCGTCGCGTCTGGAAGCAGAAGGAAGATCGTAGACGGTGAGTTGGCTTCCGCGGTTACTGTTCATCAGAATTACCAAACTACCATTCGATTTAAAAATCCAAATTACTCCCAAATTTATGTAACAACTCAAAAATCTCCAAAAATAAAAGTTGTTCCAAATTTAAAGTTCTACAACTTTGCTTTTATAACCATACCCAAATTCGGTCTACATTTTGAAATGCAAATTTGAATTCAAAAAGGGAACATTTAAAGAATCTCGCCTTTTCAAATTACTTCAAATTTTTCTAAATAACTTTGAAAACTCCAAAAACAAACTTTGTATAACTTGACAAGCTCTACACTTTTGCTTTTAGGCTCAACCCCAAAATATGCTTAGATTTTGAAATGAGTTTTTCAGGGTAGGCTTTAAATACTGAAAAATCAAGGTTTTCTTGAAAATTCAAAATCCAAACCAAATTTTTAACTCAATTCAAACCATACAAGGCAACACTCATAACATAAATGTAAACTTGTTTTAGTGAATGCATATCAAAGTTTTCCATATGACCAAATGCTTTGCAATGCATATGATGACATGTCCTGTTTTAGTATTTAAACACCCGAGGTGTTACAATCCTTCCCCCTAAAAGAAATCTCGTCCCGAGATTCAAAGCCATAGAGTAAGTAATGGAAAAGGAAATGTGTCAATCCAAAAACATCCAGAACTTTTCCATAAAACAACTGAGGTTCTTATACAAAACACAACTTGTACAACCGAACTCAACTAACATTACTCTATTCTATATTGACGCTAGAAACTCTAGAAACTTTTCTAACAAGTAATCTTCTGATTCCCAAGTAGCTTCCTCTTCTGAATGTTGATTCCATTGTATTTTATAGAACTTGATTGTCCGTCTTCGAGTAACATGATCTTTCTGATCCAGCACTCGGATAGGATATTCGGAGTAAGTTAAATCCGGTTCTAGTTCCACTCCTTCAACTTCAACATTCTGTTTAGGCACTCGGAGACACTTCTTCAATTGAGAAACATGGAACACATCATGCACAGCTGTGAGATGTTCAGGTAATTTCAAGCGATATGCCACTTTTCCATACCTCTCCAAAATTTGATATGGTCCAATGTATCGGGGTGCCAACTTTCCTTTAATACCAAAACGGTTAACTCCCTTCATTGGTGATACTTTCAGATATACAAAATCTCCTTTGTTGAATACCAATGGTCTCCGTCGTCTATCCGCATAACTCTTTTGGCAGGACTGAGCTATCTTCAGATTATTCTGTATTTGCCTAACCTTGTCTTCTGTTTCTTTTACAAGGTCAACTCCAAAGAATCTTCTCTCTCCTGGCTCAGACCAACTCAATGATGTTATGCATCTACGACCATAGAGTGCTTCAAATGGAGCCATTCTAATGCTTTCCTGATAACTATTGTTGTATGAGAACTCGGCCAAAGGTAAGCACTCATCCCACTTATTGGAATAGTTAAGGACACAACATCTTAACATGTCTTCAAGTACTTGATTAACTCTTTCAGTCTGTCCATCAGTCTACGGATGATAAGCTGTACTATACAGAAGTTTGGTACCTAACGAAGCATGTAAGTGTTTCTAAAAGCTGGAGACAAACTGTGTACCCCTATCTGACACTATAGTCTTGGGTACTCCATGGAGACTCATGATTCTTGCCAAATACATCTTGGCATATTGGATCGTAGGATATATTGTCTTGACTGGAAGAAAATGTGCTGACTTAGTGAGTCGATCTACAATAACCCATACTGAGTCAAATCCCTTTGATGTCTTGGGTAGACCAACAATAAAATCCATACTGACGTCCTCCCACTTCCAAGATGGAATAGGTAATGGTTGTAATTCACCAGCAGACCTCAAATGTATAGCTTTCACCTTTTGATAAGTATCACACTTTGCTATATATCTAGCAATCTCTATTTTCATTTTAGTCCACCAGAATCTTTGCTTCAAATCATGGTACATCTTGTTGCTTCCCGGATGGATAGATAACCTAGTAGCATGTGCCTCATCTAGAATTGACTGCCGCAACTCAGGAACTTTTGGTACCACCAGGCGATCCTTGAACCATAACACATCTTCATCATCTATACTAAAACATTCTGCTTTTCCATCCCTGACTCTTTCCTTGATATGGGATATACCCTTGTTTTCCTTTTGAGCAGCAATAACTTGATCTCGAATAGTAGCTTCAACAATTATGTTGGTCAAACTTCCTTGTTGAATTACTTCTGCATTCAACTTTTCCATTTCTTGACATAAATTCAAACCCATTGTTCTCACTATCAAACAATTGCAATAACTTTTGCGACTGAGAGCATCTGCAACTACATTTGCTTTACCAGGGTGATAATGTACTTCCAAATCGTAATCCTTAATTAGTTCTAACCATCTTCTTTGTCGCATGTTCAACTCTGACTGAGTAAAGATATACTTTAAGCTCTTGTGGTCGGTATATATATGGCACGTATTACCAAGCAGGTAATGCTGCCAAATCTTCAGAGCATGAACCACAGCTGCTAACTCCAAATCATGAGTAGGATAGTGTTCTTCATGTTGCTTAAGTTGCCTAGACGCATAGGCAATGACTCGGCCTTCTTGCATCAACACACATCCAATACCAATACCTGAAGCATCACAGTAGACGTCAAACGGCTTCTCGATATCAGGTTGGGCTAATACTGGTGCAGTGGTTAACAGTCTCTTCAAAGTCTGGAAAGCCTTCTCACAATCAGATGACCAGACAAACTTAACTTGGTTCTTCAATAATTCAGTTATGGACTTTGATATTTTTGAGAAATCTGGAATAAACCGACGGTAATACCCCGCCAATCCCAGAAAACTCCGAACTTGATGAACTGTGGCTGGCGGTTTCCAATCAAGCACATCCTTCACTTTGCTAGGATCAACTGCAACTCCTTCGGCTGACAAGACATGTCCAAGAAATTGCACTTCCTTAAGCCAAAAATCACACTTGCTGAACTTGGCATACAATTGATGTTCTCTCAAACGAGTCAGAACAATTCTGAGGTGTTCTGCATGTTCTGTCTTATTCTTGGAATATACTAGTATATCATCTATAAATACCACTACAAACTTGTCTAGCTCAGGCATGAATACTAAGTTCATCAGATACATGAAATGAGCGGGAGCATTTGTCAAACCAAAAGACATCACCAAGTATTCATATAATCCGTATCTTGTGGTAAATGTCGTTTTGGGAATATCTTCAGGCTTTATCTTAATTTGGTGATACCCTGATCTCAAATCTATCTTGGAGAAAACTTTGGCTCCGGCCAACTGATCAAAAAGCAAATCTATTCGAGGTAATGGATACTTATTCTTGATGGTCACTTCATTCAACGGACGATAGTCAACACATAACCTCAGGGTCTCATCTTTCTTTTTCATAAAAATTACCGGACATCCCCAAGGTGAGGAACTAGGTTGGATAAACCCCTTCTCAATTAATTCTTGTAACTGAGCCTTCAACTCGGCCAATTCCTTAGGTGGCATTCTATAAGCTCTCCGAGAAATCGGAGCTGTTCCAGGTTGTAACTCTATGTTAAACTGTACATCCCTATCAGGTGGTAGACCGGGTAAATCTTCAGGAAACACATCCAGAAATTCACACACTACCGGAATATCTCTAATCTCTTTGATAGTAGTTGCACAAATCTTGCCCACTGATCTTCTTAGGGTTGGAAGTTGGATGAGAAGTTGAGAATTACTATCAGGCAAACTTACTCTTAAAGTCCTATTTAAAGCATCTATAACAGCCTTATGCTGATACATCCAATTCATTCCCAAGATTACATCTATATCCTGATCCTTAAGGATAATCATGGTAGTGGGAAAAATATGCCCACCCAGGTTTACGGGTACCTGGTATACCATTTCCTTAGTACACAGACGTCCCCCGGGCGACTGTATAAAGAAACTTTCCTTTGTTGCCCCAATTGAAATTTCATACTTTATGACAAATGCTCTGTTGATGAATGAATGCAATGCGCCAGAATCAAAAAGTATAACTGCAGGGTGATTGGCAACAGGAAACATACCCATCATCACTGGCTCCCCCTCCGGAATTTCTCCAGCTTGAATATAGAACACCCGTCCGGTCTTCCTCTCATCTTTGCCCTTCTGAGCATTCTGATTGTGGTTCTTGTTTGGTGCCTGACCCTGTTGTTGATTGGCAGGGGTCTTCTGATAATTTTGATTAGCCTGCCTAGGATATGGACATTCCCTAGAGAAATGACCAGTCCTTCCACAATTGTAACACGGATAGTTGTGACCCTGTGACGTTGGAGCATTACCACCAGGAGCATTAGTTGACTGTGAGTTCGGATAGGTTATAGCAGGACGGACATTTGACTGTTGCCCGGCTTGGAACTGCGGCGGACGATAAGGAAGATGATAATGGTTTACTGGATGATAAATCACTCTCTACCTCTTTTGGTTTCCACCAAAAGGTCCAGATGGCACATTCTTTTTCTTCTTGAGCTCCTTATGCTGCCGATACTTTGCCTCTATAGCAATTGCAATATTTACTGCCTCATGATAAGTGATATTTGTACAGGCTGTCATCATTGTTTGCAGTTTGGTATTCAGACCTCTCATGAACCATTTCTTTTTCTTGGCATCCGTATTGACATGTTTAGATGCATACTGCGACAGATGATTGAATCTTCCCACATACTGCATAACCGTTTGATCCCCTTGCCTCAAAGCAAGGAATTCATCCAGCTTCATAGCCATCACTCCTTCTGGGATATAATGGGCTCTGAAAGCAGTGCGAAATTCTATCCAAGTTAACGGAACGCCTGCAGGTTGCATGGCCATCAGATTTGCATACCAAGCACCAGCTGCACCTCTAAGTTGCTGGGCAGCAAACACCGATTTCTGAAACTCTGTGCAGTGAATAAGATCAAATTTCTACTCCACGGTCCTAAGCCAGTCATCAGCCTCCAGTGGTTCATCTGCCTTGGTGAACACCGGGGGTTTTATATCCGTGAAATCCACATAGGTAGCCTCATGCCTGTTATGATTGCGGCCACGGTTTCCATGCATCTGATTTTGATTACTTTGAGCCATCTCATGAAGCAAATGAGAATTTTCCATAGTCACATTGACTAATGCAGCGATAGCATCAGCTAGATTGGTCGGCATTGGTGGCGGGTTGGGGATATCATCATCATCTTGTGAAGTACCAGGAATATGCGATCCCCGCGTACGACGCATCTATTCATAACAAACCAAACTTTTTTCACAAGTCTTTATTCAAAGATCAAAGAGCTTACTACCCGCATTACATCGATGCCACCTATTTAAACACAAGAACACATCTAAACAAGACTACTAGCTTAACTAGATCTTCTATTACACAACTCTACTCCTTTCCCTGAGCACTTCAAACTTCAGGCTCGGTATCCATTCTGGAAATATTACCGCCTTCATTATCACTTTCATCTATCTTTACTACTTCTTTAGGATCTTCTTCTTCTTCCTCTTCTGATTCACTTTCATCGGCAAGGATGACACCTGGGTCCATGGCATCAGCTTGAGGCTCATGATTCGGGTTTAGTAGATTGCTAAGCCTATGAACTTCTTCATGTAGATAGGTATTATGTTCTTCTAAATCTTCTACATAGAATTCTAGCTCATGAGTTCTAGCTCTAGCTACATTTTCCCTATGCCAAGCCTCATTTCGTCCCTCCACCGTATGAACTAACATGCTTTCGCAGTTCCTGTGTGCGGTGGTGAGACGCCTCAATTGATCCTGTAATTCTCCTACCTGTATAGCATCCAAAGCCCTATCTCTAGTAGCTTGTGCTAACTCTGCAGAAATTCTCTGTATCTCCGCCTGGGGATCAGGCCTAGAACTGCTACTGCTAGCACCATTGTTTCTAGGGGCAAGTTGGTGACGAGGAACTCCTTTGGGTCCAGTGGACTTACGGGGCGTCATCTTGGCACGAGCCATATTGTAGGAAACTAATTTAATCCAAGTAAGACCATTTGATCAAAGTCTAAAGAGCAGCTATGATGGATTACATTACTCAAACCAGTCTCACTACTCACTCCAGACTAAGAGGTGAAGGAAGTAATGAGTGAATTAATAATGATGCATGAATCGTTCTTACGAACAAAAACATCAAAGTTTATTATGCACATAAACAACATTTATTTTTATATAGGGCATAGTAAGATTACTACTCCACCACTCAAGACACTTTTAATCAAATAAGGAATGGTGAGAAAGAAATAAGATAAGTCAGAAGCAATTTGGACCAAATTAGCAAGTTAAATTTAGTCATCCTAATCATTTTGAAGTTTTTGTAAAACAATACAACAAAAACCTTGTAACGATCGCTCCGATACCATTCTGTGGCAGAACCTCCTAAGTTATAGGGCCCACATGCACCTGTCACTGTCCGACGACCTTTGACATTTATGCATATGTTTCCATTAACTTAAAAAGACTGTCGGGTGTCCTCGGGGAACCCCGAATCATCCACGATTTCCGAGCAGGATCACGTTACAGAGTCATTGCAGTATTACAACATTTATTCAAATCTCTACACTAGAGTAAAAATAGCGGAAGTCTTACAATAACATAATTTACAAAACAGTAGTTTCAAACCTCGCAACTAGGTTCGATGTTTATTACAGAATGAAATAGTGGAGTGGCATTATAATATAATACAAAACACACAAGGAGATTGCCCTGCCCAAGGGCCACACATTTACTTCTCATCGTCATCACAAGGTACAACTGTCATGCAGCACGATCCAAAACAGATCTGCTCATGAGGCTCACCTGCAACAAGGGTCAACGAACACTGAGTACAAAAGTACTCAACAAGACTTAACCGAAATAAAACTGGTAGAACTCAGGAATGCCGGTTTATGGGATTCAAGGTATGGCTTTAACAATAATCAAAGTTCTTTTGCGTAAAAGCTCTTTAACAAAATTCTTTATATAGAAAGCTTCATAAAATCATATACAAAGCTGACATGATCCATGATGAGATCATGAAACTTCATATCCAACACCTTCACAAGCCTTATTTGAGTTCTAGTTATTAGTACTACGATGATGAACAGTGAGTTGAGTCTCTATAACCGAGGAGCAACGACGATTCGAACCGATTAAACACCCAGCTGGGACTTCCAGACCACACGACATATGCAGGTCCCTGACCTACATATACCAACCTACCCTCAGATCCTCTAAAACAAGAACGGGTCCACGCCACCCGAGAATACAGTACTCCACCATTCCAGCCCATGGCCACGTGGGTACACGCTATTCCCGCCATCTCTCCACTCCCAGTGCGCGAGTAGCCATTCTCGTAATAGAATTGCCAAGTTCAGGCTTACCAGAGTATGTGGTTAGTACTACAAATTCTCACCTCATGCAATTCAACAACGGACGTGCCTTAATCGACACAGGCAGAAAGAACCCGCTCACAAGACCTCCATGTCTTGTGGCTCACACACACCGAGTCCGCCCGGTCTAGATTTATTACTCCACATTCCCATATCACGTGATAACATAAGTAACCAAGGTTCCATTTAAAACTTGTAGGTGGCAGGTAATCACCTGACTTTCATCGTTCTACGCATAGCTAAGCAAAACTAGGCATATACGAGTTTAAAACTAGTAATATGGTAAATATGGAATAACAAGGGTGGTAATGCACCAATTAGGCTTTTACTTAACTCCTAATCACTTAATGCAATAACGGAAAGCAAAAGCAAAATTAATTTGTAAAACACAAGGTAGGGTTGTATGCATCCGGGGCTTGCCTTCGTTGACGGAAAAGTCTGGCTCCTGCGACGTTTCACACGTATTCGATGCGACCTCAACAGACGGATTAACATTCTCCACAACTTGATTAACTACCACGTGTTCACCTTCATTCACTACACGTAGTAACAATGCCATGTTTAACATGATGCGAGATACAAAATATGATGCTCGATGATGGATGCCAATTAACAACTAATTAAACATATTCATAAAAATTATTTCAATTGAACTCAAAATTTTTGTAAAGGTTCATCACATGATAACTAAGTGGCAAAACAATTTTCATAATTTTTGGATAATTAATTAAGCCTAGAAAAATCATGGAAACTTATTTATTAATTAATTCAGCAATTTTTTTTACATTCAAAAATTACTAAAAAGTAACATTTAATATTTTCCTAAATAATATACATCACAGAGAGGTCACACAAAAATTTTCATAACTTTTGGAGCTCTAAATAAATCTACACAAAAATAACAAATTACAGCACTATTCAATCATTTCTGAAAAAGGAAAATTTCCAATTTGAACTCACCCGCTCACACAAACAACTCGGAAAGAACCAGGAGTCACACAAACAACTCAGAAAAGAACATGGAGCTCACACAAACAACTCGGAAAAGAACCTAGAGCTCACACAAACAACTCGGAAAAGAACCTGGAGCTCACAAAAACAACTCGGAAAAGAACCTGGAGCTCACAAAAACAACTCGGAAAAGAACCTGGAGCTCACAAAAACAACTCCAAAAAGAACCTGGAGCTCACAAAAACAACTCGGAAAAGAACCTGGAGCTCACAAAAACAACTCAGAAAAGAACCTGGAGCTCACAAAAACAACTCGGAAAAGAACCTGGAGCTCACAAAAACAACTCGGAAAAGAACCTGGAGCTCACAAAAAACAACTCGGAAAAGAACCTGGAGCTCACAAAAACAACTCGGAAAAGAACCTGGAGCTCACAAAAACAACTCGAAAAAGAACCTGGAGCTCACAAAAACAACTCGGAAAAGAACCTGGAGCTCACCCCGAATGCACTAGAGCATAAAGCTGGATCGAAAGAACAACGAATGAGTGGTTCGACATGCACAGGAAGCACCAGTAGCTTACCCTAAACCTGATAGAGCAAAGAACAGAGCTGGAGAAGCAACGGTGAAGCAGGTCGACGATCCAAGCAACCACGGCGGAGCAAAACGTCGATGGTGGCGGTGCTCCGGCGTCTGCGGTGGACAAAACTATCAAGCAACAAGGTATTAAGCACCACGGCATCAAGGCAAAGCTGGAGATACATTGAGCAAGAGCAACGGCTCACCGAAGAGCGCTGGCCACGACGGCGCAAGCACGACGGTGAGGTTGCCGGCCGCGAGGAACAAAGGCGTGCACAGCGGGTTCCCAGTGGAATCAGACACCAAGACTCAGTTGGCTAGGTGTGCAAGGAGTAGGCAGAGCTGGAACAAGCTTTGCCAAAATGGTGGAGGCACTACGGTGACAGCAAATGCACGACAGAGCAGCGACGATGGCGACTGGAAAACAGAGGAGGAGAGTGGCGAAAAACGGCGACGGTGAAGTCCTTATAAAGTGGCTCAGAAGCAAGGAGAAGCCACGCAGGAGCCTTTCCCGTGCCAGCGCGAAGCCAAGGGTGGCCACCGTCGCGTCTGGAAGCAGAAGGAAGATCGTAGACGGTGAGTTGGCTTCCGTAGTTACTGTTCATCAGAATTACCAAACTGCCATTCGATTTAAAAATCCAAATTACTCCCAAATTTATGTAACAACTCAAAAATCTCCAAAAATAAAAGTTGTTCCAAATTTAAAGTTCTACACTTTTCTTTTATAACCATACCCAAATTCGGTCTACATTTTGAAATGCAAATTTGAATTCAAAAAGGGAACATTTAAAGAATCTCGCCTTTTCAAATTACTTCAAATTTTTCTAAATAACTTTGAAAACTCCAAAAACAAACTTTGTATAACTTGACAAGCTCTACACTTTTGCTTTTAGGCTCAACCCCAAAATATGCTTAGATTTTGAAATGAGTTTTTCAGGGTAGGCTTTAAATACTGAAAAATCAAGGTTTTCTTGAAAATTCAAAATCCAAACCAAATTTTTAACTCAATTCAAACCATACAAGGCAACACTCATAACATAAATGTAAACTTGTTTTAGTGAATGCATATCAAAGTTTTCCATATGACCAAATGCTTTGCAATGCATATGATGACATGTCCTGTTTTAGTATTTAAACACCCGAGGTGTTACAGATTACCTGTCACCTTTGAGATTTAAATGGATCTTTGGTTACTTATGTTATCATGAAATATGAGCATGTGAAGTAATAAATCTAGACCGGGCAGACTCGGTGTGTGTGAGCCACAAGACATGGAGGTCTTGTGAGCAGGTCCTTTCCGCCTGTGTCGGTTAAGGTCCGTCCGTTGTTGAACTGTGTGCGGTGAGACTTTGTAGTACTAACCACATACTCCGGTAAGCCTTAACTCGGCTATTCTGTTATGAGAATGGCTACTTGCGCACTGGGAGTGAAGAGATGGCGAGAGTAGCGTGTACCCACGTGGCCATGGGCTAGATTGGTGGAGTAATGTATTCTCGGGTGGTGCGGACCCATTCTTATTTAGAGGATTCGAGGGTAGGTTGGTATATGTAGGTCGGGGACTTGCATATGTCGTGTGGTCTGGAATTCCCAGCTGGGTTATAATCGGTTCGAATCGTCGTTGCTCCTCGGTTATGGAGACTCACTTCTCTGTCCATCAGCGTAGTTTAATAACTGAAATTTGAGAAGGTGTTGGATATGAAGTTTCATGATCTCAATACGGATCGTGTCAGCTTTGTATATGATCTTATAAAGTTTTACATGTTAAAATAAAGAATTTCGTTAAAGAGCTTTTACGCAAAAGAACTTTGATTATTGCTAAAGCCATACCTTGAATCCCTGAGCCTGCATTCCTGAGTTCTATCAATTTTTTTATTTCGGTTAAGTCTTGTTGAGTACTTTTGTACTCAGGGTTCGTTGACCCTTGTTGCAGGTGAGCCTCATGAGCAGGTCTGTTTTGGGCCATGTTGCATGATGGTTGTTCGATCTGACGTTGATAAGTAAATTTGTGGCCCTTGGGTAGGGCAGTTTAATTGTGTGTTATGTTTATGTTAATTATGCCACTCCACTACTACTATGGTTTGTAATAATTATCGAACTTAGTTGTATGGTTTGAAACAACTGGTTTGTAAACTAAGTTATCATAAGACTTCCGCTATATTACTCTGATGTATATATTTGAATAAATGTTGTAATACTGCAATGACTCTGTAATGTGATCCTGCTCGGAAATCATGGATGATTCGGGGTTCCCCGAGGACACCCGACAGACTTCTTAAGTTACCAGGAACATATGCATAGTTGTCAAAGGTCATTGGACAGTGACAAGTGCATGTGGGTCCTATAATTTAGGAGGTTCTGCCATATGAACGCGATGCAACGTGGGAAAGAGAAGATTATTTGAGGGACGGTTATAAAGAATTCTATCAACAATGGTATGCTTCTCAAATCTCGAGATGAGATTTTTATAAGGGGGGAGGGCTGTAACACCTCAGGTGTTTGGCTTCCACATTTGCACTTGCATTTCATGAACATGAGCATCATTCATCCATTCATGAGCCTATATTGCATGAAACATGTTTTTGAAACATTGCAACATATTGTTATATTTCATGTGTGTTGTTTTATGAAATGAATAGTGTGCAACACCCAAGTGCAACATGTGCAACTCACTTTAGTGAAACATGGTTAGTTAGTACTATGCAAGATAATCATGAAACATGTGAAACATCACTATGAAACAAAGGTAACATTTCATTGGTTTTTCCTTGTTTCAGTACTTGCAATGCTTGATTTTTGTGTGACCAATGTGTGGTGTGGCTAATAATCCTCTTAAGTAACTTAGTTATACTTAGAATGTCATTGGAACATTGTTCATGTTGACCATGTTGTCTAATTATGATTTCAAATAGTGGTTTGACTTGTTTTGACCCCTGAACTCTTTTGTTTGACTATTTAAAAAGTACAACTTAGAGCGTTTGCATGTCTGAGCAACCTAAAACAAAGTTGTAGCAAATTTTATAAGGAACAAACTTTGTTTAGAAGCCAAGTCTTGAAAATGTGCACAACATGCTCAAAAAGAGCCCACAAGTCAGTGCTGAGGGCTGATTCAACACTTAGAAAATTTTCTAAGTCTGGATTGCAATTTCAGTTTGATTGAACTGACTTTGGCTTGATATAACTCGTGATCCTTTGAGAATTAGCTGATGATTTCTAAAAAATTGTTGTGGCCCTATCATAGCTCTACAACTTTCTTGTATATTGTTTTCACTAATTCTTCACGGTTTAGGAACTGTGTAGCGTTGAACAGCGCCTGTCAATCGGCTCACTTGTAACTAAATCGAAGTTTCAGATTCGCTACAGTGACGACCAGCAGCAGAACCTTGCCGCCGCGTGGACGCCACATGCCTGGCTAGTCCTAACCGCGCTGCGCGCTGGCCGATGTGAAGAGGAGTGCGCATGCTGCCCCTCTGCTCGCCCGCACACGCTCTGCCTCCCACTCGCTCTCTCTCTCTCCCGACGCCACTGCCCACCATTGCTGCCGAGCGAGCTCCGCCGTCGCCTAGCTCACTTGCCGCCGTGAAATTGACGCCTCCAGCTAGCCCAAAGCTCCATCGTGTCCTCCTCTACCTCGTCGCCCTTCTAGCCGAGCCAGCTAAACCATAGGTGAGGGCCATTAGCCGTTTTTCCGACGCCGTCGCCATGGCCGTACCTCGCCGGAGCAGAGCTCACCGCGGCCAACCACCACCGGAGTCCTCTCATCCTCCCTTTTCTTCTTGGTTAGCCCCGTGGTGACCTCGTGAAGCACATACTGAGCTCAGAAGAGGCATTGGGGGCTCACCGTCATCCGTACCCCGCACCGGAGCTCCGCCGTGCCGCCTTGGCCGACGACAAGCTACCTCTGGTTAGCTCTAGGTCTTGCCGGTAGCATCATTTGACGCGGCTCGTCACGTAGATCATGTAGGTGCCCTCGATGTCGCCAGAGAAGCCGCCATCGGCGAGCTTCACCGTTGCCGCGCCATCGCAAGCCACCTCGCCTGTTCTGTCTCACTAACATGCGGGCCCTGCTGACGTGTGGACCCCACGTGCCAGTGACTGTTTATTCAAAAGCTAGTTCAAATTTGCAGATTTGAATGCTATTTTGTGAATTTTGTATCTCCAAATTGGTAGATCCAAATGGAGTGATTTAAATTTTGTTAGGATCATAGGGAAGTCTAGTATTTAAGAAAAATATGACATGAACACTTTAAGTGGAAATTTTGGATGAATTAAATACGAACTTGAAATGTGTTTTTAAATGCTTGCAAACTTGTTTAAATTATATCTTGAGTTTCTGTGCTCCAAAAATTATGAAATTTTGTGGGTAAGCTATTCTTGCTTAGTAGAAGGTCTGGTAAAAATTTGAGAGTCATTGCATGTATGGTTTTTGAGTTATGGATTTTCCTTTTATCATTGATTGATACTTGTGTGAATGTTTGTAAATTATCTAGGAATCCTATGACCATGAAATTTGGTGGGGAGTATCCTAGTACCTAAAGGATGCTAGGAAAAATATAAAATCTATTGCTTGACACTTTTCACTAAGGTTTCCTAATTATGTCATTTTAAGCCATTATGCCTTATCATTTTTGTGTAGGTTGTTATACTTGTTCAAATGGTGTGAAATTTTTATAGTGGTCTACTTGGAGCATGTAGTACCTACTATAATTTTTGTAGATTTAATGGTGTAGTTTTCATATATGTTTACCATTTCCCCTAATTAATTAAATAAATTAAGAAAGGTATTAAAAGAAATGGTTTGGTGAGGAACACCTTACTTTCTGGTGTTTTTGTGATATGTGTAATGAGTGAGTAAAGTTAGTTTTATCCAATTATGTGTTTGCAACATAAGTTAATAATTATTTCGCTTGCATTATGTCTTTCGGGTCAATTCTGGGGGCTTTAAAAAGTTCCCCATGATAGTTTGGTTTGCTGTGAATGTGGTGAATACAAAAGTTGTAGATAAGTTATGTATCTAGCTCTTGTAAAAATTTGGTGGAATTTGGCCTAGTAGTTTAGGAGTTACAGTCGTTTAAAGTTGGCTCAAAGCTTTGCCTGCTCTCTGTCTTGTGAAGATAGATTTCTGTTGATTAAAGAATTCGACCTGGTAAAGGTTGGAATCATGCTTGGAGGTCTGAAAATCAATTGTAGAAAATTTCTTAAGTTTTCCAAATTGTCTTGTTGCATGTCATTTAGATTTCTAAATCTCTAGTTATGACCAGTTTACTGTACCACTATATAGTTCCTATTTTGCTGAAATATAAATGCTTGTGTGTATGCTTTGTTGCAATGTTCTTGTTGTTTGTTTAGGGGCTAGCCTAACTTGAGAACATGCTTAGGTGCAGGTGCTAGGTCCTTAACTGAAGATGAGCAATTATACATTAGGTTATATAAACTTGGTAAGTTAAAGTGATTTGAATAGAGCTTAAGTTGGAATATGTGGACTGCAGTGAGCATGTGCATTCCCTGAGCATCCTTGACTTCGTTCATGTGCATCCATGATATTTATCTTGCACATTCATGAAATAGGTGTGCCGGAGGGAGTGACGCTGCTAGAGTTCGAGGGAGCCAACCAGGACGAGCCCGAGGTGCAGGAAATCGACGAAGTAGCCGCCGAGGAGGAGTTGCCCGAGTGCCCTGACCACCATCCTTCCTCTTTCTTGAAAGGCAAGCCCCAGAGCATATTAAGCCTCCTATGTTTTTACAAATACATTGAGTATCTTTTATTCGTTGATGATGCATTAAGTATAGGAATTGGTTGGAACCAATTGTTGCATTATATATCCATCCTTGTCCAGATATCGCACTAGAATCCTATTTAAGTTCAGGAACGGGTTAAATGCTTAGCCATGCTTAGTGCGGTAGAAGTCAGGTGATTTCCTGTCACCTGCGAGCTTTAGGGTGAGGTGGATCACGGTTGGCAACACTTAGCTGGCCGGATAAGTCGTTCTGACCGCGAAGCCTAGTAGCTCGACTCAAGCCAGGGACGCGAGCAGTGGCGTGCATTCTGGAGGTAGTAAGGATGTGCGGAGAGCCATTGGCATAAGTCCAAGGCCGGTTAGAGTCCCGAACAACCTTGGTAGAGTGGTTCTCTGAGAATGTCGATCTGTTTGGACTCATGACTCCTAAATCATACCAAAGGTGACTCGTTTGCGACCCTGACGGGGGAAGCAGGGTTTGTGTTTAGGAATACCCTTCCAGCTAGATAGGAATCGATTCGAATCACCGTCTCTTCCAGATAGTGAGAACTTGACTGAGCAGCGGCAACATAGATTCAATTAATTTAACGAGATGGTTAATTGGATGATGATGATAATGTTGCAATGATTTATACCTAATATGGTTATTAATGTTTGCATCTTAATCAAATGATTGCTTAGTACAGGTGCTAATATAGATGACAGGTTAATGGCTAAAAGTCACTGCTAGTTCAGGTTAAGAGTTGATCATGATTACTTATGCTTTTCCACAAAAAGAAAGTGTCAGCCAAATCCACTAAATTAAGCTATGCATAATCCTTGGTGTCATTTGTTTTGGTTTATGACGGGTAAGTCTAGCTGAGTACATTCTCATACTCAGGGTTTATTCCCTCTTGTTGCAGATGACCTTCTATATCAGGGATTCTGTAAGTATTGTCTCCACCCGGCGGGTGACGAAGACTAGGTCATGGGCATGATCTCTATTTCTCTTATCTGAATGCTTTTGCGGGTTGTGATCAGTGAACTAGTATTTGTATTTGAACTTGGGTGTGTAAGTCAAACTATTTGCTTCCACGTACTTTACAACACTTGTTTTGTAATAACGATGACTCTGAGGTGATGTAATCTATTTGCAAACCGTCTGAGAAATGTTGTAACGTATGATATGTTATGTTGAATTACTGTGATCTTGGTTGTATGCAAGTTGGTTTGAAATCCTTTGAGGTTTCAGTTGACTACCGGGTTTATATGGGCTCAAGTGCGAGAATTTGATCGTTTCGGCGATTGTTTTTGTGCTTGTGCTCTTATAAATTGGTCGGTTCCGTGACACCGACGTCTGGGGGCAGACTTCGTCTCACTTGACATCTAGGGGTAGACTCCGCCTCATCGGACATCCGGTGGCAGGCTCCACCTCGCTCGATGTCTAGGGGTTGGCTCAGCCTTGCCCGATGTCTGAGGGCAGACTCCACCTCGCCCGACGACTACATGCTGCTCCTTCATAACTACACATGCGGATAAGACAAGGCACTCAAGTCAACCATAATACCAAGGACCATACCCTACATGCCTATAGGAATGTACCTTCAGTATATGATAGGACAGGCGCTTTAAGTCCTTTCAGGCATGTCAAAAGCCTAAATAGTGTTGTGGGCGCCAATATTTGTCCTACAGTGTTATGGGCACTGGCATTTGCCCTCGGACACGGATCTTGATGAAAGCATACAACAACCACTACGGTCTAGGAGGAAACTCACATCATCTACAGTGACAAACATGCAGTCACTACACCATCCGCTCTCCATGGGGTTGCGGATCAATACCCTGGTCCGTCACGTTGGCCATCAGGGTGGGATGGGACTTAGCTACAGCATGGAGCTATCCCTGGCACCGTCTACTGTGTCAGCATGGCTGGCTAAGAGGAAAAGGAAGACTCGGCACCTTCGAAGGACCTTTTTGGCCTCTGGTTTTTCTTCTTTCTCCCGTCTATAATCCCTGCTACCCTTAGTCTATAAAAGGGAAGGCAGGGCACCCCACTAAGGGGATGGATTAATTCCACACACATCACACCACATAGCTAAGCAGCATCCAAGCTCTTAGCACCCATTAGACCTTTCCATCAGAGACTTGGGACCGGTCCCTCTCTCACCCGTTTGTACCCCCTACTATGAACCTTTCAGTGCAAATAACACAAGCAGCCACCATGAACTAGACGTAGGGACATTCTGCCTCAACTAGTATAAACCTTGTGTCTTTTTAGCATACCATCCAGGCCTAACGCGCAATAATACAAATTTACTCATTGGTGTTTACTCAAAACACCGACAGTTAGCGTGCCATGTAGGGGACCTTTGTGCATTCTGATGTTGACATCAGGCCATGGATGGCTAGCCATGGAATCAGCTAGGTCCTACATGCACACGTGGGCTTCGGTGACCTGGACTTCATCGTCACAGTGGGAGGAGAGTTGGCGTTAGCTCACGTCGCCATCCAACCTCTCCCCTCCATCGGCCTCAACTATGGGAGGCTTGAGCGCTAGCTCGGCATCTCCCTAGGACCCCAGCCATCTAGGGAGGACCCACGCCACCTCACCCTCTCTCTAGAACACCCCGCATGGAGTGCCCCGATAGTGCTTCCATTTGGTCTCCGCAACGCCGCGACGACTGTTAGCCACCTTGTGGCACAGCACATGACCCCATTCCTTGCGAGCAATGAGTTCATGGGGGTGATCGAACACGTCACGGAATCTCTCCATGACCTCCTCATAGAGGAGCTAGGGTTGCCCTCTGGCTCTGACTCCAGTAGGGGGAGCCATCACCTCCCGAGAATGCTTCATGATGGGTACCCCCGAGGGACACGTCGAAAGCGTCTCTGAGGAGGAGGCTACCCTAGCGAACAACCTTAGTGAAGAGGCCAAGGGGGAGATAGTGGCCCCACCTCACATGAGGGTGGAGCAGTTGAAAGCCCGACACTAGGAGATCGAGGAAGCATGATTCCAGCTCGAGTGGGAATGCGTGGAGCTCGATCGAGAGATCGAACGCCATGGAGACGGTGGGCACGCACGCGCCATGGCCCATGACATAAACTGGAGGATCATCGCCGATGGTGAAGCCCTCCCTCACTTTGCTAGGGCAAGCTAGAACATCGCTGCTGCAGCGGCCCTGCTCCATGGCCTTCTAGAGGCTACGACACCTGAGGATCATCAGGCCCACCCTGAGATCCGCACACTACTTGAGCGTGCGGCGGCACAGTAGGCTAAGAGCTCATTTTTTTGATGACATGAGCTCGACGCTAGCCATTGTACACCCTTGGAGCATCCCAACAGGGACGCATTAGTCCATCAAGCGCTGCAAGACGGTAGGCAGCTCACCACGGTCTCGGTGCACCATCGTCTCGGCCATAACCAAGATGCACGCGACACCCTCGACACCTAAAGACGTACCTATGGTGACCCAAGAGAAGGAGCCCACCACTGCTATCATCCTCGTCATGGCAGACGCTACAACAGCGGCGAGGATCAAAGCCCAAGCCCTGGCCTACCGGGCCCTCAAGCCTTTGGCCATCACATCTATAATGCCCTAGAGTCCAAATGGCTCAGATCCACTCTACACGCTGAGTGAACCACACCTACCACCATCCCACTTATGCTTTTGTCCTCACTTCGCGTAAAAGGATTAACCCGGAGATGATGGGATGGACTCTAGAAGCCTTATATGTTAGTCTATCCCACCTTTAACAACCAAGGTGGGACTAAACTCGCCACAATATCTCGTTAACATGCACATGGGCCACTATGGGCCAAATTCCAAACTGGACCGGATGTCACATACACCCCCGCTCAAAGGAACTGATGTCCTCGTCGGCCTAACACACCCACAGTCGGGCAAATGATGACCAGGAACGTTCCCTCTTAGCACATGTGACAATGCGTCCAGTGCCAGCACATGTGCCATGCCGTGCACCCCATAGGGCCTACACACGCAATGAACCCCCATGTTGGCACCCCTGACCCACACGCGCCTGTGGCCATGAAGGTCGGCTCTGATACCACTTGTAACACCCTAGAGTCCAAACAGCTCATATCCACTCTGCACGTTGAGCGAACCACACCTACCACCATCCCACTTACGCTTTCATCCTCGCTTCGCATAAAAGGATTAACCGGGGGATGATAGGATGGACTCTAGAAGCCTTATATATTGGTCTATCCCACCTTTAACAACCAAGGTGGGACTAAACTCTCCACAATATCCTGTTATCATGCACATGGGCCACTATGGGCCAAATTCCAAACTGGGCCAAATGTCACATAAATTGTAACACCCTAAAATTTGTCTCTTTTGAAATAGAGCTAAAATGATTTATTTATGAATTTTTGTGCACATGAAATATAGGAAAATAAAAATTTTCATTAATTTAAAATTCATCATAAGGTTTAGCAACTAGTTGTGCATACATGTTGGTGCATAAAGTTTATCGTGATGAGTGGTGTTGATCCAAAACTCCAAAGTAATTTGGAATGTTTTTTAAAAGGGTTTGAAAATAGCTTTGAAATAAAAGAAAAGAAAATTAGAAAATAAAAGGATCTTATTTGGAAAAACTTCTTTTAAGCCCATCCCTAGAACCGGCCCAGCTCACACCTCCCCTTTCTTCCTTCCTCCAACGCACTGGTCGGCCCGCTCATTTCCTCCTCTCCGTCGGCCCAGTCACTTCCTCTCCCCCTTGGCCTGCTTCGTGCCTCCATGCCCACAGCCCGCTTCGCGCTTGGCCCATTTCGCGCTTAGCCCGCTGGCGGCTAGTCCCATGCTCCGCCCTCTTTCCTGCCTCCCCGTACATGGCCCAGCTCACTGCTCGGCCTGCTCTACGCCTTTGTGGGGGGTATGACCCTAGATACCCATGGCAGACCACATGGGCTGTGCCCTCAGGGGCGACCCAGCCCACAAGACAAAGCCTTGCGGGGCATGACTCTGGTCGGCGCCTTCCGCGGGACATCTGGAAGATATCACAAAGATACTATGAGATCTGTTAGGATATGTATGATCCCAAGATTCCTGTAATCAGTTATTACTTTCTGGTTATCTCTCAGATCTAACCGACATGTAACCCTGCTCCTCGGACTATATAAGGCGGGCAGGGACCCCCTCCAAAGACACGTAATATTAGACAATAGCTAATACAAACCAACAGACCATAGGAGTAGGGTATTACATCATACTGACGGCTTGAACCTGTCTAACTCGTGTGTCTCTGTTACCTTCTTGTTCTTGATCTCACGCTCCTCTGCCGATCAATCTACCTTCGTGGGATACCCCTCGAAGGACTGCCAATGATATTCTGTCAATAGTTGGTGTGCTAGGTAGGGCCTGTGCATACTGTTTCCTTGTCGAACAAGATGGCTTTTTTCATAGGCTCTTCATCCCTTCCGTAGCCTGGCCAGATCTTCACAGTTGGATCCATCTCGTGGGTCATCAACGCTGACGGAGTTGGAGAGCTCCTCGAGCCGGTGCAGATTGTTTCTATGCCGACCACCCTTGCTCCTGCAACTGTAGATCCAATCTTGGAACCACTTCTGAGGTTGCCTTCATCAACGATTCACCGCCTACTTCCTCGCTACCAGAGGAGGCAGATTAACAATGATGATTTGATCGAATCTATCAATCGGGTCAGCCTGAAGCTCGCCGATTGCCTCTCCGTCACTGAATCAGCCCTGGATACTTTGGTTCAGCACCAACCACCCTCTGATCAAGATCTATCGGAGGCTGCTCGGAAAACTCTAGGAGTTGCGGCTCTGCCCTTCAGGCTCACCAACATCGTTGTTACTTACCAAGACGCCCTGAGGGGGAAATTCGCTGACCAGGTGGAAGATGCCCATCCACTCGCCGACCAGCTCGCCGTTCAGCCTTCGCCAGCCATCAACATGCTACACATAGGCTGGTGCCCTAGAGTGTCCCTCCAGACCACCTCGGAGGAAAATCCGGGCTCCGAGTCTCAAGGCTCTATGGAGACCCTCATCGAAACCTTCACCAAGCAGCTCCTTTTCCCACCCTTCCAGAGTGGTGCAATCTTCAATGTCAGCGTCGACAACCCTCTTCCGAATGGCGAAACCAAGGAGGAATGCATCGCTCATGAGAACCAGAACATCAACCGCGCGCAGTGCTGAGAAAATGAGGCAACTATCACACGGGCCGAGGCTGCTCGAAATAATCAGCTCGACTCACAAGGAAGGCCACTTCCACTCCACCGCGACCTTGATGAAGAGTTTCTCCGCGTTGATGGCCATGACGTCTTCAAGACTCCAACCGCCAATCTAGCAGTGGCCGCCAACAAGCTTGCCCACCTCCTACAGACGCCTGAGCTCGCTAAGGTCACCGCCATGCTTAAAGCAGCACACTATCAGGTTAATGAGATTCATGAGGATCAGAGACCTTCATGCTCCATGAGCACAATTTGCTAATCAGCTGCTCTGAGATCCAATCGCTGCCCCAGTCAAAGCCATTTTGCCGACCAGTCACTGCCTCTACAGGGTGGAGCCGGGGGCCATCGCCCCAAACACCATCACCAACACGACAAGGAGGTCGAATAGGATGCTCGGGTGCACCTCAGCAATCTCTGGGATGCACGATGGCGTATCGAGCAACGTCGCTTTGGTCGCCATGAAGACAAAGTGCGCCGCCGCCAGGAGTATGAGCAGGAGTACGAAAACCTAGACTTAGCTCTTGAGCAGATCAACGCCGGCAATGCTGTAGCTAACATCAACCACAACCCCGAAGGGCCTCCAATGTTTTTGAGGGCACTCCAAACACTCCAATGGCCTCATGGTTTCAAAATCACTGGGTCGAGCCCTACGAGGGAAGGATGAATCCAACACAGTGGCTATAGGCTTACGCCACCGCTGTCCGTGTCGTTGGAGGAAACACTAGTGTGATGGCAAACTATCTCCTCGTCATGCTCACACCACATGCCATGAGCTAGTTTACTAGCCTTGCCCCAAACTCCATCAGATCCTGGGAAGAGCTAAAAAAGTCTTCACCAACAATTATATGGCTACGTGTACTCAGCCAGGCACCAAGCATGATCTCAACCGCATCAACTAGAAGCCATTCGAGCTCCTCTACAGCTACATTCGATGCTTTTTCGAGATGAGGAATTCTATTCCCAACATCACAGAAGCTGAGGTCATCACCACCTTCACCCGAGGACTCCACCATCGCGAGCTTCGCTCCATGTTCAACTGCAAGCCGCCCACAGGCATTGGCGAGATGATCACCACCACCAACCAGTACACCAACGCTGAGGAAGCTGAGGTGCGCTTCAACGAGGATGCGGGCACACATCGCCAACCTCGCTGCCATGACGACCGCCCCGACGACCGATGCCACAACGATCGCCGCTTCGACGATCATAGTTACCATCATGACAGCGGTTGTGATCGAACAGAAGGACCCAAGCCTGGCCAAAATCGTCATTGCTGACCCAACCACATCGTCGCCACCATGAATCAACCTCGCGCCAAGTGCAACTATGATGAGCAGTACCAAAAGATCCTCGATGGCCCGTGCCCTCTTCACAAGAACACCAAACACAAGATGAAGAACTGCCTCGGCTTGGCTAAGGAATTTTAGGACAAAAAGCTAGAAGATGATGCTAACAATGAAGCTGGAGACCGCCGACCACTTGGGGGTAACAACAATGCCTTCTTGGACCACGACAAGGTGGTCGCCACCATGTTTGGGGGCCTCGCCACCACCGAAAGCAGAAGAGAACGGAAGCTCGCCGCACGGCGGGTGCTCTACGTCACTACAGAAGACGACACGGCCAACCCCAGTTATCGCCCATGGTTTGAGATACCCATCACCCTCAGTAGGGCCGACCAGTGGGCGGACATCCCCTACAATGGGCATTTCCCCCTTGTCCTTGACGCAGCCGTCCAGAAGGTGCTTTTCAGAAAGGTGCTCATGGATGGTGGGAGCGCCCTGAATCTCCTCTTTGCTGGAGCCCTAAAGGAGCTGGGCCTTGGGTTATCAGATCTCACACCCTCTGACTCCTCCTTTTGGGGTGTGGTACCTAGTAGGGCCTCTAAACCGCTGGGGGGGATCACCCTACCAGTACAGTTTAGCATGGCAAGCAACTACCGCGTCGAACACATCAACTTCTACGTCGCCGACTTCAACACCGTCTACCACGCCATACTTGGTCGGCCAGCTCTGGCCAAGTTCATGGCTGTACCATACTGTGCTTATCTGGTGCTAAAGATGCCTTCGCCTACAGGAGTTCTGGCCCTATGGGCCAACCTCTCCATCACCTACGCCTACGAGACAAAGAGTCTTTCTCTCGCCAAAGCCATCGACCTCTCCATCTAGATGGTCAGCGTGGTCACCGAAGCCAAGACGTTGCCCACCGATGACATGGAGATCCCAGACCTAGAGCCTCCCCGTGCCTTCACCAAGTCCAAGGAAATAAAGGAGGTCAGCCCCGGCCTCGATGACCCTTCCAAGACCATGAAGATTGGGGCTCACCTTGACCCCAAATAGGAAGGCGCGCTCATCTCCTTCCTACGTGCCAATGCCGATGTGTTTGCTTGGAAACATATAGACATGCCGGGGTACCATGGGAGAAGATCGAGCACTCCTTGAATGTCTCGCCGACTGCCAAACCGATCAAGCAGAAACTCCGCTAATTCGTGCCAGACAAGAAGGAGGCTATTAGGGTAGAAATAAAATGGCTCTTAGCTACCGGATTTATAAAAGAAGTGTATCATCCTGAGTGGTTAGCAAATCCTGTTCTCATTCGAAAAAAGAATAAGGAATGGAGAATGTGCGTTGATTACACTGATCTTAACAAATACTACCCTAAAGACCCCTTCGGTTTGCCTCGGATAGACAAGATTGTAGACTCCACCGCTGGCTACGAACTGCTCTCCTTCCTTGACTGTTACTCCGGCTATCACTAGAGATCTCCCTCAAGGAAGAAGACCAGATCAAGACGTTGTTCATCACGCCCTTTGGTGCATACTGCTACACCACCATGTTCTTCGGACTTAAGAACACCGGGGCAACCTATCAAAGGGCCATTCAGATGTGCCTCAATCAACAGATCGGCTGCAACATCGAGGCTTACATCGATGATGTGGTCAAGCCCAGGACCACCGATAATCTTATTGCCGACCTTGAAAAAACGTTCGCCAACTTGAAAAAGTACCGATGAAAGTTGAACCCTTCAAAGTGCATCTTTAGAGTTCCATCCGGTATACTGTTGGGCTACATTGTTAGTGCTCGTGGCATCGAACCCAACCCTGACAAGGTCTCTGCCATCACCAACACAAAATGACCAACATGCATCAAGGATATACAGAAACTTACAGGCTACATGGTTGCATTAAGACGCTTCATATCGTGCCTCGGTAAAAAAGGGCTACCGTTCTTCAAACTCCTCAAGGCCTCTGAGCGCTTTTACTGGTCAGAAGAGGCAGATACAACTTTCAAGTAGCTTAAGGTGTTCCTAACAAAGCCTTCGATCATGACGGCGCCACGGCCAGACGAAAGTCTCTTGTTCTACATCACCGCTACTTCCCACGTCGTTAGCACAGCCATTGTGGTCGAATGCGAGGAGGTCGGGCATGCCTTTAAGGTGCAATGTCAGGTATACTTCATTAGTGAGGGCCTTAACAAGCCCAAAACTCATTATCCTCGAGTCCAAAAGCTGTTATACGCCATCTTGATTACATCGCATAAGCTCCGCCACTACTTCAAGTATTACAAGGTCACCGTGGTCTCTGAGTTCCCTCTAGGGGACATCCTCTGTAACAAAGAGGCCAATAGCCGTATCATCAAGTGGGCTATCAAGCTCGGCACTTACTCCATTGAATTCAGAAGCAGGCCTACGATCAAGTCTCAGGCGCTCACTAATTTTGTCGCTAAGTGGACTGAGATCTAAGAGCCCATCGTCGCCACTTGCCCCGAGCACTGGGTGATGTACTTCGATGGCGCCCTTAACATCAACGGTGCTGGTGCGAGCATTCTGTTCATTACACCCACAAAGGATAAGCTCTGATACGTTCTTCGGATACACTTTTCGGCCTCCAACAACGCCGCCGAATATGAAGCATGTCTCCATGGACTCCATATAGCCGTTGAGCTCGGCGTCAAACGCCTCATGGTATACGTGGACTCTACGCTAGTCATCAACTAGCTTAACAAAGACTGGTCTTGCTCCAGCAAAAAGATGGACACATATTGCACCAAAGTCAGGAAACTTGAAGGAAAATTCTACGGCATCGAATACCACCATGTGGTACATGACCAAAATTAGCTCGCCGACCATTTATCCAAGTTGGGCTCTTCTCACGCCGCAAGTTCGCCAGGGGTTTTCATTCAAGATCTCCTAGCGACATCCATTAAGGAAGATAAGGAAGTACAAGAAGTTCCCCTGCTGAGCAGCTGGTGCTATTGGTACCTTCACCGGCTGCTGATTGTAAGGAACAATTCATCAAGTACCTCACCAGCTCCGAAGTACCCACCAACAAGACTGAAACCAAACACCTAATTTGACAAAGCAAGCATTACATACTGGTAGACAGCAACTTGATGAGGAAAAATGCCAAGGAAGGGATCCTATAGAAATGCATCACCCAAGAAGAGGGAGTGAAGCTACTTCTTGAAATTCACTCTGGTTCCTGCGACAATCACACGGCCTCGAGAACACTGGTTGGCAAGGCTTTTCGAGCGGGTTTCTACTGGCCCACAACCATCTCTTATGTAGAAGACCTTGTACGACATTGTGAAGGATGTCAATTTTTTGCCAAGCAAATACACGTGCCGGCACAAGAGCTGCAAACCATCCTAGCTTCCTAGCCCTTCGCATGCTGGGGATTGGATATGATTGGGCCTTTCAAGCTAGCACCAGGTGGCTTTTAGTACGTATACGTCGCCATTGATAAGTTCTCCAAGTGGATTGAGTATAAACTACACATCTCGGCTACTGCAAAGAAAGCAGTTGAGCTCTTTAAAGACATCATCCATAGATTTGGTCTCTCGAACAGCATCATTACCAACCTCGGAACTATATTTACTGGCCATCACTTTTGGGACTTCTGCGAAGGCCATTGCATCTCCGTCAAATACGTCTCCATTGCTCATCCTAGAGCCAACGGATAGGTCGAACGGCATGATCCTTGATACCCTCAAAAAGAGACTATATAAGAAAGAAGAAAAGCACCTAGGCAGATGGCTCAAGGAGCTATTAGCTGTAGTCTAGGGACTGCATACTCAAGCTAGTCGCAGCACTGGTGTGTCTCCATCATACCAACAGACATTGCCTTCCGAGCACCTAGGGTGGAAAACTTTGATGAAGAGTAGGTTGTAGCTGTTCGGACAGAGGACATCAACATGGCCGAGGAGGAACACCTAATCACCTACGTCCACACAGCCAAATATCTAGAAGGCTTGTGGAGGTACTATAACCGCAATGTCAAAGGTCATTCATTTGCTATCGGCGACCTCGTTCTTCGTAGAAAACAAAAAACTGAAGGGATGCACAAGCTCTCTTCCCCTTAGGAAGGGCCTTACGTCGTCAAAGAGGTCACCCGACTAGGGTCTTATCGCCTATGTGACTTAGGTGGAATTGATGTTCCCAACTCATGGCACATCGAGCACCTTATACGTTTCTATCCTTGAAACACTCCAGATATGTACTCTCCAATTTATCTTGAATAAAGTTTTGGTCTCCATAACCTGTCTCCACTTTTTCTGCATTGTGGTTTAACCCCCACTTATAGTCACTGAGCTCTATGTTACTCCATAATGATCTCCAATACGAAATAGACATAACTGCGCCGACCACGTTTCTCCAAATCTCCAACATTATCGCCGAACGGTTCTCTCCAATATTGCTGAACAGTTCTCTCCAATGTCGCTGAATGATTTCTCCAAAATGCTGACACATTTTCGCCAAAATTCGCCAAATAAGTCTTCTCCAAATCACCAAACACTTTGCTCCAAATCTCCAAGATATTTCACCAAATAGCGAGCAGCAAACTTTCTTTTATGTTCTCTTCGGAGAAGACCTAGTCTCTGATCTCTCCCTACATGTGACATGGGATCTGTGCTCTGCGTTATGGGTGGTCGGCTGTGGTTCCTTGGTCACGCCTATTCATCCTACATGTCCACGGGCTCCGTGCTCGATGTTATGGACTTTGGGCTAGCCAATGCCGAGAGTTCAGCACAGAACTAATTGCTCGGATGCCGCTTATACTACCTATTTCTCCATGTTATTTCAATAATCGCTGAGTAGCACATGTTTCACTCTATTCTCCATGGAGAAGACCCAGTCTCCGATCTCTCCCTACATGTGCTACGGGCTCCGTGCTCTGCGTTATGGGTGGTCGGCTGCGGTTCCTTGGTCACGCCTGTTCCTTCTACACGTGCACGGGCTCCGCGCTTGACGTTATGGACTATGGGCTAGCTGAGGCCATAGGGGTCAGTATCAAACTAACTGCTCAGACTCTACTTCTACTCCATATAAATATGTCATGGTCAACACTATGAGGATTTTCTTTCATCGAAACTACAAGCAAACTGCATACACATGCACCTTGTAACATTCCTCACGTACATAATTGTTTTTTGCGCTTTCGCACGTTCTAACTACACTGTCAAGATATTACAGATGACAATCTCTAAATAGATCACCGAGCTCCACCATCACCATCCATCTCATCGAACAGGTCTATATCACTGGCTAGCTTTTTCACTGCATCCTCCACTTGATCCTCCAACTGCTGGGTCTCCGCATCGCTAAGTCCTTCGGCGAACCCACCCCCTATCGCCTGAAGGTCGATGGTTGGGTAATGGGACCGAACCACCGCAAGGATGTGAGTAGCAACGGACACAACGGTGTTGCGGTTGAAGCTCTTGAAGTTCTCCCATGCTACTTTGCACCTCTGGATGATGGTGTCCAAACGTTGCCACCTACCATCAAGCTGAATACCCGGCTCTAGGTCGACGCAGTCAAGCACCGGTTCAATTGTGGTGACTACAGCGTCGAAGTTGTCCCTTTGGGTCCTGGCCTCCTGCACCAGCACATCAAACTGTGCCTTGGCTTTATGATGGTAGCCTGCAAGTGTTACAATGTTCCATCATACAAGGAAACTACTTCGACAGTAATTCTGACCAGGAGGTATTCACCTTTCAGCTCCTTGGTTAGTTTGTCTGCTCGCTCAGACTCCTTCGCCTTCTCCAGACAAAGTTGTTCGATGGCCTAGTGTAGTTGGCCGAGCTCTGCATCTTGCTCTACAAGCACAATAGTTAGCACCAAAAATATGGTTGTTCAGTAATACCACGTGCATTCGCCGATATACTCTACCTGCTTTCTACTCGGATACATCTCTGAGCTCTTTGGATTTCTGTTCCAACTGCTTGAATACACTCCTCAGTTGTCTAGAGACAGCAGCCAGCTGCTCGGACTGGCTCTGTAGCTGCTTGGACTAGCTCAGTAGCTGCTCGGACGCAGCCACCAGCCGCTCGGATAGTACCCCCTTCTAGTATTCCAGGTTCAGCATGTTGGACTCTACGAGGTCTCATTCATGCTGAGCCCTCTAGATGTTTCTCTCCGAGATGTTCACCGTGTCTTTGAGTTTTTTGTTCTCCTCAGCGAGGGGCTCCATCCACTTTATCAGCTGGCGGCGCTGCTCGGTAGTCCACGTATCTCCTGCAAATGCATAATGACAATGTCAAAATCCAGTTACAAAAAGTCAAAGAGGAGCATTTCAGACATAGTACTAACCTTGATTTGCTTCGTCACCCCAGCAAGGATGGTTTCTAGTCTCCTGAACTCCCTGGTGGTGTCCTCCTCTTTGACAATTCTATGTCATCGCCGTGCTTTCGAAGGATTCAGACAGCTTGGGGTTGAGGTTCCTCACCCTCGATCTCCTCCACCTTGTCCTCCTCTACTGTAGCCGGAGGCACCGCCTAGGGGCTCGGTGGCCGGATAGCGGGTCCGATTATGCCCTCCAATGACTCGGGGAGCGCCATCTGCTCCTTCGGCACTACAAGATTCTCCGCTCTAGATTCTAGCGCGATGCTAGTAGCTACAATTTCTACTCCAGAGGACGCAGCGGCGCCTCCTATCACCGAGGGTTCAGTCACCGACTCATTCGTCGTCGATGGCAGCTGTTCGCCACCGCCAAGTCCGCCAACGGTGGTAATTGGCTCCACCGCGTGCTAACGAGCACCCGAGGACTTTAGGATTGGGTCCACCGGCATTCCCTCCATCCCTGAGCGCTCCCTCCCCCATCTATGTCAGGGTCATCTCAGCAGTCCCTCCTTGGGTGGCTAGCTCCTTCGGGTCGGCCCTCACCGACACCACGCCATGTTGTATGGCGGCTTGCGCCTCCGCCACCCAGTGGGCGGTGGAGCTAGGGTTCACCTTGAGCGCCTTAAGGGGCACCAAGGTAGGCACCTCCACAGGTCGCTTTTGCCTAGGGACAAAACACTTGCAGGGTCAGCACAAGACCGAAGAACGAACGGAAAACGCTGCGGCTCTGCCAAAAATACGCTTACCTCGAGCGAGGCTGCAACCGCTTCGGCACGGCGACCCTCGTCTGCAAAGGCGGTGGTGGCGGTAGAGGCATGGCCTCTGTATCTGCTGGCGCCTATCGGTCCTCGACGGACCCTGGCGCCCCCTTAGTCCTCTGCGGGGGCAGTTGCATCACCCCCACCACCACCTGCTCCACCACTGCTGTCGAGCCCACCGGGCTGACGGCACGCTTTCCCAGCACCCGCGCCTCGGGCGTGTCGGCCTCGGCCCCGAGGCGGGCGATTGCCGACCCTAGGGCAGCTCCTCCTCCTCCCCCTGGGAGCGCCGGGCTGCTTGCCGATGCCCCGAGCACCATCTCCCCGATGTTAGGGAGATGGTCCAGAGGACCCCGCCCCATCTCGCCCTCGTCATCTCCGTCCGAGGCATCCATCGATAGCGACAGCGACGGGGACTCCTCCAACGGGAGACCGTCCTTCCTTTGCTATCGATGGCGCTTATCCAGTTCCTCGCGCGTGAGGATCTTCTTCGTGCACTTCACCACCTTGGCGTCCTTCCACCTTTTCTACGCCTCAGCGTGCGCCCGGTTGACCGCCCGCCGCCTCGTGTCCTCGGGAACGGGTGGCGGGGAGGCTCGCACGTCCCTCATCCCCTGTAGGAACGGCAAACACGGATAAGGGAACAAGAAACAATGTGAAATGGGGAGGCCTCAGGGGCTACAGCGGCACGTGACTTACCAGCGAGAGGAACCCCCGCGATGGGCGCATCACGAAGGGGGTCAGGCCATCGCCCCTCAGCTTCACCTCCACCATCTCCCTCACCCGGTGAAGAATTTCCTCGTTGGAAAGGGCGGAGGTAGACATCCAGATGCCCTCAATTGGCTCATCCGGCCTCATCTCGAACAGGCGCCGTCGCCGAGCCATCAGCGGCAGCACCCTTAGGCGGTGGAAGGTGGCCATGACCATAGCCACAGTAAGGCCACGGTCTCACAGCCTCTCCAGCCCCTCCAGGAGCGGCTGTAGCTTGGGCTGATCCTCCCTCGGGATGCCATACTTCCACCTCTCTGAGCAGCTCCCCACGATCCGCCCGGTGTAGGGGGGAAGTCCACCATCGTCATTGCAAAGATAGAACCAGCACGTGTACCATCGGCGATTGGTTGACGCGAGCTAGGCTGGTATGTAGAGGTGCTGATGGTCCTGGCACACTTGGAGAGTGCAGCCACCAGCCCTCACTGCCTTCCTCATGCTCAACGTACCCGTCGGCTTGGTGGTGTGCCTCGCTCGGAAGAGGTGGAGCCACAGCTCCCAATGGGGAGCAATCCCCAGATACCCCTCGTAGATAGTGACGAAGATGGCCGCCTGCGCAATGGAATTAGGGTTGAAGTTGTGGAGCTCCATGCCGTAGTAGTGTGGGAGCACCCGCATGAACCGGTCCGCCGGAAGGCCAAGGCCGCGCTTGTGAAAAGACACGAAGCTCACGACGTAACCGTCGCGAGGCCTCAGCTCCGGCTCGCCCGATGGAGCGATCCACTCTGGCCTATTGGGGTCGGTAACCGGATGAAGAAATCCGCCATTGACGAGTGACTGAAGCATCTCCACGGTGACGTCGGATGGACCCCAAGGGTCTGCCTCGATGACAACAATGTCGCCGGCCATGAGGGCGATGGAGGGTTCGACTATGGCGGTGAGTCTCTCTCTATCTCTTTCCTCCTCGCCTCTCTCCCTTCTTCCTCCTGGGGCTCTCTACTCTAGCGATGGCTCAAAGGCGGCAAAGCTAATGCAGGCAAGGTGAGGAGGGGAGGGGCGAGGCTCGTTGCGTATTTATGCAGGATGAAGGTGAAACGGACGGGCGATGAAATTGGGGAAGTTTCCCTTAGGTCTGGCGTGGTTAATCTCGATCCGATTTTACCGCCCACGTGCCCTCCTTTTCCTCATTAATCGTGGGAACAGTTACGTCCCATCCGCTGACACCACGTCGCATCCGACCGCTACAGCGGTAGGCGTCGTTCCGCCTCCCTGAGAAAATCGCCTCAAAAGGCGCACCAGCCATTGTCGAGCCGATGGGGGAGATATCCCCCCACCCTATTCCTTTCAGACGAAGGAACTGGGCGCCGAGCCCATTACGGTCTAAGGGTTCGAAGGCTGGGCCCCTAAGGGTTTCGACAGCCACCCCAAGGCAACAGAGTTAGGGACGACCGCGGGCGAGCCCACACGGGGCTGAGGCCTAAGCAAGCAAAACGCTTGGGACACCCTAAGTTGTGTCCAAGACCAGCAGGGAGGTCTCCGAATGGGATCCCACCGTAGGGAGGCACCGAGCCACCGAGGCCTAGCAAACAGCCCCAGCACCCACTAGAGAAACCCTCTGGTACTCTTGGAGTGTGTCTCTGGACCGCTAGCCGACCCCTAGCGAATGGGGCATGGGCCTCCACTCGGACTCACCCCATAACAGCTCACCGAAAGTGCCACCGCTCACGCCCATCGAGGGTAGCTTGGCATATTCCACCTCTCCTTCCAAATGAAAAGGAAGCACGACGGTCGTATGAAAAGCCAGGGGAACCCCTGACGGCCCTCTTGCTCCATGTAGAGGCTAAGGGGCCCTTCCAGCAACCTTGCCGAGACCTAGCGACCTAGGCTCGCATTCGAGGGGGCTCGGCAAAACAACCCCTCCTTCTGAGTGAAAAGGACACGCGAGGGTCGTTCAAAAAGCTAGGGGAACTCCTGATGGCCCTCTCGCTCCATGCAGAGGCTAGGGAGCTCTTCCTGCAGATATGCCGAGACCCCGCGACCCAGGCTCGCACCCGAGGGGGGCTCGGCAAATAAACCCTCATGCACGAGGGGCGTACAAAAAGCCAGGGGAACTCCTGATCGCCCTCTTGATCCGAGCAGGGGCTCGGGGGCTCTCCCTGCAATTTTGCCGAGACCCAGCGACCCAGGCTCACACACGAGTGGGCTCAGCAAAAAACCCCTCCGTCCGAACGAAAAGGATGTGCGAGGGTCGAACAAAAAAGTCAAGGGGGGGCTGACCACCCTCTCGCTCCGTGCGGAGGCTCGGGGGCTCCTCCTACACCCAAGACAAAGACAAGCGACCCAAGCCCGCACTTGAAAACTCGAGAAAACACGATAAAGGGCATCGAGCCCGTTATAGTCTAGGGGTTTGAAGGCTAGGCCCCTAAGGGTTTCAACAGCTGCCCCAGGGCAACAGAGTCAGGGACGACTATGGGTGAGCCCATACGGGGCCAAGGCCCAAGCGAGCAAAATGCTTGGGACACCCTAAGTCATGTCTGAGACCGGTAGGGAGGTCTCCGAATGGGATCCCACCATAGGGAGGCACCGAGCCACCGGGGCCCAGCGAATGGCCCTGGCACCCACTAGAGAAACCCTCTGGTACTCTTGGAGTGCATCTCTGGACCGCTAGCCAACCCCTAGCAAATGGGGCATGGGCCTCCACTCGGACTTACCCGATAACAGCTCACCGGAAGTGTCACCGCTCGCGCCGACCGAGGGTAGCCTAGCATATTCCACCCCTCCTTCTGAGCGAAAAGGAAGCATGAGGGTCGCACAAAAAGTCAGGAGGACTCCTGATCGCCCTCTCGCTCCGTGTAGAGGCTCGGGGGTTCTTCCTACGATCTTGCCGAGACCCCACGACCCGAACTCGCACTTGTGGGCTCGGCAAATACGATAACATCCCTCGGTCAACATAAGAAAAACACCCTGGAGGAATGAATCCACTCCCCCAGGGCCTCGGGGGCTACACCCAGTGGGTGCGCTCACGCGCACCCACCGAAGCCTCGAAGTACGAAACACTAGTCCGCCAGGAGCTGCCGCAAGTCAAGCCTCGTCAAAACCTCAAGAAGAGCGCTCATGCTCTCCCTAAGGCTCGGGGGCTACTGTCGGGTACCATAAAACGAGGTACCCCGAACGTTTACTGAATGAATCACTTAAGCCCTATCAAAGACGAAGCCAAAAGGTAAACCATCGGTTGACCTCCGGCATTGTCCGAGCCCACTGGCTCTCCGCCTCGCACAAGGCCTCGCACGGGAGGCCTCGATGGCCTGCCAAGTCTTCGCCTCGTGAGAGGCCTTGCATGGGAGGCCTCGACGAGGAACCAATTCTCTGTCTCGCCTAAGGCCCTGCGCATGAAGCCTCGAACGAGACAGCAATTCTCCGTATCGCTCAAGGCCGGCTCGGCAATAACCCATCGCTTCTACCTCAACTGGGCTCCCCGACAGAGCGTCATGTCCCATTAATGCGTCAACCACTCCCGCAATCTCTATCGGACGACAGCTCGACACCGCAGAGTGGCCGACAGGACAAGAAGTCGCATCAACGCCATACCGACTAGGACAGGGCGCGGCTAGGATTACTGGCCACTATGTTCTGGTGTTGTGCCCACGATCAGCGCCTGCACTACACTGTGCCATGTAACCCCTACCCCAGAGACAACGTGGCATGGGGAGTCTAGTCCGGGTCACCATAGCCTCAGAATCAGCATACGAGACCAACTGTTCCCTCCAAGCCTCGGCAATTTACATTAGGGTCTCGGCAACCTTGGGATTCACGTCTGCCGAGACCCCCACGATGGCTCAGCCTCGGCACCAACTGAGCCTCGGCTTCTCACGCAGTCAACACACAGTGACCAGCACGCCGACCGCCACGCCCGCTTCGAGATAACACTAGAGCTCCCACGATGCATAGGATCGGATGTGACCGGCGTGTCGCCCCAGTACTTCAAGGACGAGACCACTCCGACGCCCACGCCGCCATAGTAACAGGCTACAGGGCTCGGACATGCCGCCTCCATCCGCATGACGCCGTGTAGCTAGCGAATGTATCACCCTGGTCCCCCTTCAACTATAAAAGGGAGGGACCTAGGCCGTTTCTAGGGGGAGAGACGGACGATTAGGCCTATGCCCACGCAACGAACTCACACATAAACGCACAGACGAATGCTCAAACTTCCTCGCTGCCTAAGATCAACATCTCAAGCAATCCACGCTGCCCCACGTAGAGACCTGGGACTAGCTCCCTCTCTCGCCCTGCTTGTAACCCCCTACTACGAACACTTCGGTGCAAGGAATACAAGATCGATCTCTCAAATTGGACGTAGGGTGCTCATTACCCGAACTAGTATAAACCTTGTGTCTCTTGCATCACCATCCGGGATTGGGAACACGCAGTACAAATTTACTAGTTGGTTGAGGGCCCACCGGTCCAAAACACCGACAAGAAGAAAACAAGAAGGGGTGGAAAGGCAAGGCATCCAATGTAAACTCAAGATGCCAAGATGATGAGCAAGAATGAAGATGAAAAGAAAGATTATGCTCACATCAAGTGCTTCAAGTATGGAAGTATGGGACACTTTGCCTCTAAGTGTCCTACCAAGCTTGAGAAGAAGGCTCAAGCAATCCATGAGAGGCAAGGCAATGAGAAGCACCACATGAGCAAAGAAGAGAAGGCTCAAGCAAAGAGAAAGTGCTACTCATACCAGGAAAGGGGACACATGGCACATTCATGTCCCCTAGGTGACATTTCTAAGCCTATTTCAATTGTTGATAATAATGTGCTTAGAAAGGATGGTAATGGTACCTCTATGGTTGCTATTGCAAAGCATCCTGCTACTCATACTAAGGTGTTGCCTAAGTATGTTGCTCCTAATTTGAGAGGACCCAAACTTGTTTGAGTACCATCAAAAAGTGGATGATTGATTGTAGGTACCATCGGCATTGGAGGCTTGGTTCAAATGATATGCATCTTGTTGATCATGTAGTTGAGCCAAGTATTGCTAAGTGATGATCATTATCCCAATGCCATGACAAATTGAATAAAGTCCAAATGTGCTACAATATACAAGTGTAAATTTCAAGTTAGTGGTGATTCATTGGATATATTTGATGACTTGCAAATAATTGAGTTGAAGCTTGCTAATTGGATGATCATGAGCTAACCAAGGTATATCTCTTGTTGATCATTTTATTTGGGTACATATGAGTTGATTGAATTGGATAAATATGCAAAGTTGCTTGCTATAAGTTGATTGAATGGATAATTGCTTAGTAATCAAGTTTGGATTGATTTGTGTTGGATAAATTCATGAGATGACATTTAGTAAGTGATTTGAATGGATATATGTCTTATGGAAGTATTCAAACAAGTTAGCTTCAAGTTTGATTCATATTTGAAGAAGAACAGCTCAAGTGTTGAAATCTGTCCTATATTGCAAAATCTGAGCTAGCTGTGAACTTAGCCATGTTTGAGTATTGAAAACTTATTGGATTGGCATAAAAATCGGTGTACATGCTCTAAACTTATGGTATAAGATGCTGTAAAATTTTTATGAGAATTGGATAAGAAATGTTTCAGTTTTGGAGTAGATCTTGTCAGCTATAGTGCAGCAGTTTTCATCATATAGCAGTGGTGGAAGAATTAAAATATGGCAGCAATATAGAAGTCAAATGAAGCTCAAATTTTTACAGCTGCTAGATAACTTAGTAAAGAACAATTCCACCAAATTTCGTGGTATTTGGATTTGTACCTTGGGAGATATGCTTATTTATTTGAAGGGTACAAAATCTGTTAGAAAAGTGACAAATGTTAGATTGATCTAGAGTCACTTTGATTGAAAGGTCCTCAAGTTGGAAACATGTTTACAAGTGTTTGAGGTACTTAAGTTTGGTTTTGAGATGATCTAGAAGCATGACAAGCAAAGAGTATAAGGCTATTTGATTGTGGAATGTACTTTGCACACATTCTGTACTCAAATTGAAAGATCAAGATCAAACTCAAGATGAAGTTGAAGTTTAAGTTCTAGTGTCTATTGGAAATCATTTGGTAGAAAGAAAGGGACTTAAACAAGAAGAAATAAAAGGACTTAAAGAAGGAATCAAGGTTACTCATCAAGTTAAGTCCATCACTTGGATCAATCAATCAAGTCATTTCAAGTGAGTATCAAGAATGATTCTTGGAGAAAGGTCACTTCTCCCTAGTGTAGGGGCTTGCCGCCTATGTGTAGGTAAGCCAAGTGTGGTACTTGGAAGGCTAACATGGAAGTGGTGATCCGAGGAACATTTGAGATGCTTAGTTGAAGCAATCAAAAGGGTTGATCAAGAAAAGCAAGCAACACCCAAAAGAGAGCTAATCATGATATTTCAAGTGGTATTCTCAAATTGATACTCTCATGCAAGCAAAGATCAAAAGATAAAGCAAGTCAACCACAACAAGAAAGTGCACTTGATCATAAGTGGTATTCATCTCATATGGGTGAAGAATGAAATTCAACATGGTATCTATTGGTCTTCACCAAGCTTATAATTGGACTTCACATTGCTATTGGAGTAATGAATTGGAATCTATGTCACTATCCTCTACTCCAACATAGCAAAGGTATCATTGTAATGTGCATGATCATTTCATCCCTTACTAGTATGCGGTTAGTGCATATAGTACATGCTTCATAGGATCATGCATAACAAATGACATGTTTTAATTCATAACTTACCACTATTGTTTGAATGATTACTTGATCTAGTGGTTAGTGCATGAATTTGTTCATGAGCTAGTGAACCCAAGTACTTGACTTAATTTGGATTGCTAACAAGTGACAAGTACAACATTGGCAAGATAACCCTTGCAAAAGGTGTGAAGAAGCTTGTCATTGGTTCAAACTGGACTTGGAAGCTTAGGCAAATCAATTTAGTTCAAGTCAATCATAGAAGCTCATGATAGTAATAAGAGTACAAGCACAAGACAACAATGCAAATGGATATCTAGTTTGTTTGTTTCAAATAGTATCTAGACTCAAGTATTTCATCAAGAATCTACAAGTTATGTCTAGATCAACTCACAAGTGATATCCTATAAGTGGTACTCATGAAGATAGCAAATGTTCAAGAAATGGTCTTTATTGATAAATCAAACAAGTGGTTCCATATTAGAAGATTCTTTCAAATGGTATTCACTTCATACATGTGGTATTGTATCTATACACAATATCAACCATGAAAGACGATGGTTCCACAAGTGATCCTCAACCTTAAGTGATCATCAAATGAAGAATGCATCCCTCAACTACAAGAGCTCAAGTGTATCTAATGGATGACCCATGCTATCACATAGGGGGAGGTGTCACACAAATTGATCTCAAGATCAAAAATCTTATGTGTGGTATCTCAAGAAGCCCTACACAAGATACAAGTGGTACAAGTTACAAGTGATACTTACAAATGGTGTCATTCCAACAATCAAGTGATGTCCATAAAAATGCTAGATTCAAGCCTCAACCATCTACCCCAAATGCATACCTTTGTATCAATGAGAAGCACACCTTTTATGGAAATTGATGACAAAGGGGGAGAGATTGTACAAAGATATGAAAGCTTTGAGATTGAGATTGTACAAGGGGGAGAGATAAGATATAAAAGATCAAAGAAGTAGAGGTTGGACATGGACATGGACAAAGAGGGAGCAACATTGAAGAAAAGAGATGGATCAAAATTCTTGAACAAGAGAAGCACACAAGTAGGGGGAGCAAGCTCATGAACTTTGATTGATTGCATTTGATATGCGCATATTCATGTGCTTGCTTGCATTGCATAAGCTTTAAAATTCAATATGCATGCTTGTGTGGTGTATGCTAGTTGTAGAACTTGAATGATGATTTGATAACTAGCATGCATAGGATGATAGCTAGACACTTGGTATGCTTTTCAAGTAATGCTAGTACCTTGCTTTTAACGTTGATCTCATGAGGTATCTAGTGCTTTTATGTTCAAGTGATATCTAGCTAACCATGGTGCTAAGGATGAACTTAAAGGTGCAACTCCGATTGGTACACGCTTCAAAGGTTTATTCTATACACCTTAGCATCATTTTGTAGTATTTACTCTCCCACACTTTTAATCTTTGCATATGTGCGAGCTTCAAATCAAACACTATAGCACATATGTAGGGGGAGCTAATACTACCATTTTGGGTTGTGGTACTTGTCCAAAATCATTTTCACATGGTAAAATTGCTTGGGCAAGCAACATGAATCCAAAAGAGCTTAATTTCTATATCTTTGTAGAGTTGTCATCAATTACCAAAAAGGGGGAGATTGAAAGGTCCTTGTTTGGTTTTGGTAATTGAGTGACAACCTAGGTGGACTAATTGTGTTTATGTGAGATACACATGTAATTAGTCCACAGGTACATGTGTGTGAGCAACATATGCCATGAAGGTGAAAATGGCTTGGAGATGTTGCAAAGCTCACACATGTGATGATGAAGGAGCTTAAATGCACATGAGACATGACATTGAGTCATGTGATCAAGGTGGAGAAGATCAAGAAAAGACTTGGCTTGATGGACCGGTTGCAAGCGTGAAGGGCAAGTTGAAGGCTTTGGAGTGACGGACCATGTGGCGGTGAAGCTTGAGCAAGACTTGGCGCCGATGGACGATGGCAACGGTGAAGAGCAAGTAAAGTCAAGATCGATGAACCAATATGATCATGTGATGATATGAAGTGGATCATATCATTGTTGATCGTGTTGGTGCATGTGTTGCATCGACGTTGGAGGAGATGGAATAGAATGCGCAAGGCAAAGGTATAACCTAGGGCATTTCATTTCACCGGTCATAGGTGTGTAGAGAAGTTTATGACCGGGTTTAGGATAGATGGCCGTACTATCAAGAGGAACAAACTTGCTTGCATATCGGTCATCTAGTGCCACTCGAGTGATCTAACCTTGCATCATCGCTAGGATCGAGTGGCGTGGCAAGTTGAGTGGCTAACATCCTTTGGGAAATGATTGTGAAAAGCTAACACACATACACATGGTGGTGTACACTTGGTGGTGTTGGCACATTTTACAAAGGAGATGGAGTTGGAGTTGATGTGGATCAACTTGGTGAAGAAACTCCACCGGCGCCCTACACGATAGAGTCTCACTAGGTGCACCGGACGCTGGCACTAGAAGTGACCGGACACTGGTAGGGCGTGTCTAGTCAGGCTGACGCATGATGACGTAGGAGCTGGAGTTTGACCGGACGCTGGGCTACGTCCGATCACGTTCGACCGGACGCGTCCGGTCAAGGTCAGTACCTTACTGTAAACGACCGGACGCTGAGGGTCTAGCATCTGGTCAGTTGAAGCTGCTGTGTCCGATCAGGTCAAGTGATGGTTGGAATCAGGACATGCGGTCGTCTGTGGGTGACTGGACGCTGAGGTCCAGCATCCGGTCAACACAACCGGAGCGTTCGGTCGGCCTGACTTTTGCCCAGTGAAGGGGTAACGGCTAGTTTAGCCCTTGAGGCTATAAATAGAAGTGGCCTTCGGCCATGGCTAGGGCTGAGCACCTTGGGGGACTTTGTGTCCATGCTTGAGAGTGCTTGGGAGCCCTCCATCTCACACATACTTGATAGTGATCATCCGATTGTGTGAGTGAGCGATTCTAGTGCGATTGCATCATGAGGTTGCATCGAGTGGCACTAGGTGATTGAGTTGCAAGCCGGTGGTACTTGTTACTCTTGGAGGTTGCCACCTCCTAGATGGCTTGGTGGTGGTCTCCATTGAAGCCCACAAGAAGCTTGTGCGGTGCTCTGGAGAAGTGCTTTGTGAGGGGGCATTGTGCTCGCCCCGTGGGAGTCGTGAAGAGCAACTTTAGTAAAGCGTGTCATTAAGCTACCCTCACTCAAGGGGTAGGTTCTTGCGGCACCCGACATGCGGGCTTAGCGGGTGATGCTAATTAGCCGCTGAACCACCAAGTGAGCGGTTGATACAACGGGGACTAGCGTGTTGGCAAACACGTGAACCTCGGGAGAAAAATCATCGTGTCAACCTTGTTCTTCCCATTGGTTTGCATCCCTATTACACAAGCTTGCAATTACTTTTACACATATTATGCTTGTGTAGTTGCTCTTGTAATTAGATAGCTTGTGTAGCTTGCTAATTACCTTCTTGCTTGTGTAGCATAGAAGTAGCTCCCTTGCGTGACTAATTTGGTTTGTGTAACCTTGTTAGTCACATTACTTAGTTTGTGTAGCAAAGTATTTGCGCTCTCTAATTTGGCATTGGTTGCCTTGTTATTGAGCATTGCTAGTGAGCTTAGTTGGCTTTGTGCTTTTGCTTACTAGCATGTGTAGGAGCTCCCTTGTTGCTTAAAGTACTAGTGGCATAGGTTTGTGTGACCTTGCTCCTAGAATTAGTTAGGTGAGCTCTAGCTAGCCCAGCACCTTTGTTGCTTGATTAGTATCTTTGCAAGGTGCTAGTGAACATATATAGAGGGGTGTAGTCTTGGCTAGACCATTTGTTTTAATTCCGCATTTATATCGGTTAGCCGACGTGATTAGTTTTAGAAAAGACTATTCACCCCCCCCCCCTCTAGTCGCCATCTCGACCCTTTCACCCTGGCCAAGTAATTAGTTTCCTCCAAGTTATGCTACATCGGGTTGGTTTGTGTGGCACAAGAGGGGGCTTCTGCAGTGGTGTTGGTACCCACTATTAGCGGTTAGAAACCTTAGTGAAGGTGTAAAACAGACTTGGAGGGACTTTGTAAAGGCCTTGTAGTGTGACCCCGCTAAGCACCTAGGTAGTGTGAAGCGTGATGGGGAAACATGACTCGTGGTGAAAGTGTGCAACCTCTGTAGAGTGTAAAACTGATATATCAGCCATGCTCACGGTCAAGAGCGGCCTAGACTTCTTCTTGATTAGATGGGTCTTGTAACACCTCGGGTGTTAGCCTTGCATAACTTGACTTGCATAACATGAGCATGAGCATCAAGCATTCATAAATCATCATTTGCAATTGAAACATTTGATTTGAAACATATGCAACGTTGCTTGTTATTGCATGTTTCTTTGTACATATGCAAATGATCATGAATGTAAACATGTACTTGGTAGATTTGAGTCACCAAAATATTTTGGCAATGCTTAGGTTCACAATTAGAACTTGGATCATGAATGTCATTTTTCATAATCAAGTCTTTAGGGCATATTTCATGTGATTAATTTAAATAGCTCTATGAGTGACTACTACATAAAGTGATTGAATGACCTTGCAAATTGCTTGAACATGCTTAGGATATCATTATGAACAACTTTGGTATTTAGGGCTAGGGCTAGTTTGGTCATTTGGTCATGGTTTGAATATGTATCATGATTTCAAAGTGACATGTTTGACTAAAGTTGAACTAGGTGTTAGAGACCTTGCATGGAGGAGTTTACTAAAGCAAAGTTGTAGTGTTGGACATAAGGAACAACTTTGATTTTTGGGTCTTTGACTGATTCAGCTCCTAACATGTGTGAATTTGGGTTTCAAAAATCAGAGAAATCACAATTGCTACACTTAGCAAATTTTTGCTAAGTCTGGGATCACTGACAGCCTAACAAGCCGACTTTGATCATGATTTTACTCAGTTTACGTTGAGAATTGGAAAATGATCATTGAACAACATTTGTAACTGGTACTTAGGTCTACAAAGTTGATTTAGTAACCTAGCGCTAATTCGTCATGGATTAGAAGATCAATCATCACCAAAACTTGTCGTCAGGATCGGTACTGAGCCTAACTGACGAACTGAATCACGGCGTCATGGCCGACCGGCTTCAGGTGCTGATCGCCGCGTGGTGCGGGAAATGGCCGCGCATCGCTGTCGGTCTGTCCGCGCAGGCCACGATGCGCCTGGGCGCGCCTTCATCACGCCAGCTACCGCCCGCTCCCTCCCAGCGCTCCCATTTCGCTTCTGGCTTCCTTCTTCGCCGCAAGCGCAGCAGCGAGATCCTCCTCGCCTCCGCCATCGCCATTAGAGACGCCAGCTCACGCCTGGCCACTCCAGCACCACCGCAATAGCTCCACCATCTCCCCAGCACCCCATTGCTTCTCCCCGTGCCCGCTGACAGCACTTGGTCGCCGCCGTCAGCTCTAGAGTCGACGACAAGGCCGGCCAAGTAGCTCAATAGCTTCGCTAGGTCACGAAGATCGTGTAGTGAAGATGTTACCGCCGGCGAACTCGCCGCCGTCGAGTTCTAGCCGTGTCAGTCGAGCAGCGCCGCCGGCTCTGTTTTGGTCTCGCTGATCGGTGGGCCCAACTGACGCGTGGGTCCCTGCTGTCAACGACTCTAGGTTTTAAGGATAGTTCAAAAATTCCAGATTCAAGTGTGTTTTGTTATTTTTGTATCTTTAGTTTGATAGCTCCTAAATTTGTGAAATAAATATGGTTGTGTTCCTTAGGAAGTGTAGTATTTAAGAAAAATATGCTCTTGGTTTCAACAGTAGAAATTTCTAGAGATTTAAATAGGGATTTGAAATGTGCTTTTGAATGCATTCAAATTTGTTTATTTTATATCTAGAGTTCCTGTGCTCCAAAAATTATGAAATTTTTGTGGTAAGCTAGTATTAGCATATATGAACTCTGGTAAAAATTTGAAGACCAGTGCATGTGTAGAATTATAGTTATAGATTTTTTTTATGGCTAGTCAATCCTTGCATGAATTTTTATAAATTATTTATGAGTCCAAAATTCATGAAATTGGTTGGAGGTAATCCTAGTACCATATGGATGCTAAGAAAAATAGGAAATATGTTGCTTGACACTTTTCAATAGGGTTTTCCATTTATGCTATTTCAAGCCTTGCTGCCTTATCATTTTTGTATAGAATGTTCTACTTAGTAAAATGACCTGAAATTTTTATAGTAGTCCTTTGATAGCATTAGTAAGGCACTGTAAATTTGTGAGAATTTATGAAGCACATCTGATATATGTTTATTATTTAACCTAGATATCTAAATAAAATAATAAAGGTAATTAAATAAATAGTTTGGGCTTCACCATTATATTATCTTAATTGTATTTGGTATGCTTAAACTGTTGGTAGATTCCATGTTGTCAAATTTCGAATGATTACATGAAGGAGAAGTATTATTACTTTATATTGCATGTTAAATAGTTTCCGTACTGATTCTAGAGTGTGATGAGTTGCATGTTGAAACTGATGTGTACTGTAAAAATAGTTAATAACAAAGTGTAGAGAAATTGATAAGCTTTCCAGAAAGTCTAGGATCACTGTTTTTGGATTAGTAGAACTCCAGTTATGAGTGAAACAAGTAGCTACTGTTGTGGCATAGTCGATGCATTGTAGAAGTAGTTAAGTAATAATCGAGAAGAGATATGCACCTACTCAATAAACATGATGCACTTGTTAACATATATGCATTCGTAATACTTATGCCATACTCATGCATCTAGGATTGGAGGAAGAGATCACATTGCTGGAATTCGAAGAAGCAGAGGAAGGGAATCAGCAGGAGGATCCGCAAGCCATAGCTCCCGAAGGCGTGGAGCAGAACCCTGAAGAGCTTCCGGAGTGCCCTGACCACCGCCCTACTTCCTTTCTACGAGGCAAGCCCCGGAGCATTATAAGTCTCCCAGTAATTTGCAATTGTTTACTTACGTATTTATGATTGATGCATTAGGTTATAAGAGTTGAATGAAACCAATTGATGCATGTACATTCCTTGTCCAAATATTACACCTTTAACCGGTATAGGTCCAGGATCGAATATATATGCTTAGCCATGCTTAGACCGGTAGAAGTCAGGTGATGTCCTATCACCTGTGAGATATAGGTGGATACCGGAGCACGGTTGGCTATATCTGCTATCGTGGAACAGAACCATGAGGTAAAGGTAAATTGAGACCGGATGGGAAGTCGATAGAGAAGCAACAAGACATGGAGGTCTTGGGTGTGGACTTATCCCCGTCTGTGTTGATTAAGGACTGTACCGTTGTTGGTGCTTCTGACAAGATTGAACGCATGCCTCTCACTTAGCTGGCCGGATAACTCGTTCCGACCGTGAAGCCGAGTAATTCAACTCAGGCCAGGAATCGTTCTGTTGTGCGCTCCTTCTGGGAAACGATCAGACTGAGCCCAAGGGCAGGCGTGGCCTGAGCATCCTGGCGTCTGGTGTTCCAGATTGTGCGGTGCAGTATGGACCCGCGAAATGTGTACCGGAGTTGTACCAAAGGTGACCTAAGACTATCGTGGCTGGTAGATCTGGGTTTGTGTTAGGAATAAATTCCCAGCTGGTTGAAATCGATTCGACTCGCCATCTCTCCCGGATAGTGAGAAACTTGGCTAGTCCCAACATCGTAGCAACTGTGTTATGAAACATGATGGTTCGGATAAAAAGGGAATTACAATACCTGCTATGGTTACTATTGTATGCTTCTAAATGATATACCACATGTTTGGCACAGGATAGTTGCTAACCTAGAAATGAATAGTTATAATTAACTTGGTAAAGAATTGGTAACTGTACCATGATTTAATTGCTTTTACGCAAAAATGTTGTCAAGTTACGTCCACGTATACAGCCATGCATAATCCTTGGAGTCATTTTATTTCTGGTTCATGACGGGTAAGTCTAGCTGAGTACCTTCTCATACTCAGGGTTTATTTTCCCATTGTTGCAGATGGCACTGTGTATCATGGTTATTGCAAGAGTTGCTTCTATCCAGCTGTGGATGAGGAGTAAGCCTTGGGCAGGCTTCTTTAGTAATTCCTATCTTTGCTTTTGTGGACCATGATCTGGCTTGGCACCGTATCAAACTATGTTGGAAACTTTATCTTCAAACTTATTTGCTTCTGCTTTATTTATCAAACTCGGTTTGTAATAACTTTTATTTGTACTCTGATGATGAAAAGTATCTGTGAACTTTGTGTAATATGTGGCATGTATGTTGAATCCTGTACGATCTTGGTTGTTGTAATTCATTTATCAAGACCCGTCGTGGTACTCGACGGACTACCGGGTTTATATGGGTTCAAGTATAACAGTGCGACCGCTTGCGGATTGCCATTGTACTTGCATTCTTATAAATTGGTCAGTTCTGCGACAGCTGGCATTAGAGCAAGATTCAACGTTAATTGTCACAAGTGTATTTAAAACAAAAGTTTTTGTTTTCCAAAAACCCTTCTCTAGCAACTATTAGTTATATAATAGGTATTTGAAATCTAAAGTGTGCCAATGATCACTTTCCTTATGCCCAAATTAAGGACTATTAGGTGGCTATTTAAGTACTAACATGGGGGTTTTTACTTCGTCGTCCATACGTCGTGCTATAGTATGGATGCCATTCACTTGAGTGGTAATGTATGGATCAAATGCCTCTACGCCAAGGTAAGATGAGTGTATGACCGCAAGATGTGAGCGTGCGGTCGAGAAGAGTTAGCTTTGGTACGGCTATGTATGCATGCTTGCATGTGTATATGGTACGTATTTAATTGTGGATTTAAATTATTGTCGGGTAGATTGATACGGAAGTATATGTATGGGTATACATATATGGAAGTATTTACAATTACATTCTGCATATTCATTATGGGTTAGGGCTGAAATGAAATTTTATGCAGGTACACTAACAACAAAACGTGTAGCTCGACTAGTTACGCTATTTATGAGGGAACATATGTATGCCACCGTGTCTACCGTTAGAAACAAATTTTTCCTAAGTTTGTGAGGACGTACGGCACGAGCATGCATCATGTTAAATTACCATTCACCTAATTACATTGTTCCTCCCCTTATAAAATTCTTACTCGGTTATGTAACTCTTATCCATTATGGCATTGTCTCACCAAGGGGTACATGTTAATGGTGCAGATGGCACGCACCAAGCAGACTGCTCGCAAGTCCACCGGAGGCAAAGCTCCTAGCCGTCAGCTTGCTCCACGTACCCGTCAACGTCACACGTTCCTTGGAGAGTTTGGGATGCCTACACTCTTGTGGAGAGTGCTCAGCTATGTAGGCTATCCGGATGGAATGGAACCCCGCTACTTCTGGGCGAATGAGCGGTTGGGAGAAGGTCTCTTAGTTACTGTGGAGGCCGTTGTTCGTCCCCGAGGTGACGATTCTGAGTGGACCGGTTGGTGTTATGAGTCAACTAGTAGGACTGCTGAAGAAGCAGCTGGCAGGGCAGCCTTTGGGATCTTGAGGAATATCATGGATCGTTTTCCTCAGGAGCTGGCAGCCACTTTGGTTGGAGTCTTTCCAAGAGGTAACCCATCCACTGACTCATGGCAGCAGGCAAGAGGAAGATCTTTGGAGATTGGTGCAGCAAAAGGGCAGAACAGCGATAACCCTGCCATGAGCGCCATGTTCGCAATGATGAGAGTGTTAGATGGGGTTGAAGGTAGCCTCAGACGTGCATCTGGTGCTCTTGGTCATGCCCGCGAGGATCGATGTCAGCTTCAGAGTGAGCACAACGCTGAGATTGAAAGGCTCACTGAAGAGATGACTCGGTTAACTCACTAGCGAAATGCAGCCTAGACCAGGGAAGATGTCCTGAGAGCTCGACAGTTTGAGCTAGGACAGCAGCTGGCCAATGTGGAAGAATACAACAATAATCTACATGAGGAGGTTCATCTACTGAACAATCAGCTCCACCCTTATGTCCCACCTGGAGCCACAGAAATGGATCTAGAAGGGTACGAGGAAGAAGAAGAAGTGGAGCCTGAAGAAGAAGTAGAACCTGAGGAAGGAGATGATTCTACGTCTGACCTCGATAGTGATCATGATGAGGATTAGATCGCTTAGCACTTAGTGGAAGGACTAATGTATCACCTTTATTCATGTAATGGACCTGTAGCTCGAATTTGGCATTAGTAACCAGACTATCATGTAATGTTGATTAAGCGCACGTTTGGTTGAACCTCAATGTTATTCCAGTCCTTTGTTGGTGATCACAATTTAAATTTACATGCGTTATGAGCACAATAAGTGGTCAAATTGGTGATGTCATGTTGCGAGAATGAATTGTTATGCCTCTGTTTTTATTGCGCTTTTGAGAATTTTCTCCAGTAAATTCAGTTTGGCATGAGTACCTAATTCATCTGCAATCTCTTGACATTAACCAATAATCGCTTATTGTTGCAACTTCGCAGATGACGCACACCCATGCAGGAGCTAGTAGCAGCCAGGATGGCAACCACGATGACTTGCCACCCCCACCGCCGCCGTCTGCTTAGGAATTCTTTACCCAGTTCCTCGGGAGCCAAAGGATAATGGAAGAAGCTTTGTGCCTCATCGTGCAAAACACTGCTCGTGGCCACCCACATCAACCAGGGGCCGAGCCAAATCAGCACAGTACATTCAAGGAGTTTCTGGACACGAAGCCTCCGATCTTCAAGGTGGCTGAGGAACCACTATAGGCCGATGAGTGGCTGAATACCATTGAGCAGAAATTTTGTCTGTTGAGGGTCACGGAGCATCTGAAAGCGGAGTATGCTTCTCATCAATTGCAAGGACCAGCAGGGATCTGGTGGACACACTTCCTGTCATCTGTGCCTGCTAATGCGCGAGTGACCTGGGAACAATTCAAGCTGGCTTTTAGGGGACATCATATTCCCCCGGGCCTAATGCGCATGAAAGCAGCCGAATTTATGAGGCTCACTCAAGGAACAAAGTCACTCACAGAATATATGCACGCATTCAACAACTTGTCAAGATATGCTCCTAGTTTCATGGATACCGAGGAGAAAAAGATAGAGAGTTTCAAGCGAGGTTTGGGTACCAAACTGATGAAGACCATGGTAAATTCTTGATGTGCCACGTACAATGAGTTTATTAGTGATGCCTTGACCCAAGAAAACCACAACAACATGCATGCAGTTGCTAAAGGTCGCAAGAGGGCATATGAGGCCGGTGCATCCGGATCTTTCCAGTTGAAAGCGCCTATCACCGCTAGGCCACAATTCCGTCCACCTGCACCCAAGTTTAGGCCTCCACCACCGAAAGCTCAGAATAATAGGCCACAGAAACCATTCCGTAAGGCGTTCACTATTGCCTTACCAAAAGGAAATGGCAATCAGGACAGCTCCACAGGATTCAGAAGTAATCAACCATGTTTCAACTGCAACCAACTGGGTCATTGGTCCAAGGAGTGCCCCCACCCCAAGAGGAATGGCAACCCAAATCAGAACAATCAGAGGCAGGTGAATGCCAGGGCACGTCAGGGATAAGTGCATTATACTGCTGTAGAAGAGGTGCCCGCCGGAGAAGTTGTCATGGCTGGTATGTTTCTCGTCAACAAGCATCCTGCTGTTGTTTCATTTGATTCAGGAGCTTCTCATTCATTTATGAGTCAAGCATTTGCATCTAGACATGATCAAGAAATAATTGAAGTAAGCAAAGGGGGTTTGAACATAAGTTCAGCAGGGGGAACTGTTACTACCAAAAAGATAGTCAAAAATGTACTCATCTCGATACAAGGGAGGGAGTACACAACAGATTTGATAATATTGCTGAGGTTGTCAATAAGTGTAATCTTAGGCATGAATTGGATGAAGTATCATGGTGCTCTTATTGACACTAGCACCCGTACTATCATGTTGAGAGAACCCACGGGAGGGAATGCTTTTCTAGTCCCACTCTCCCACGATTTCGAACCCCAACATTTAGCCTGTGCTATCCAAACCACCACAATATGTGATATCCCCGTGGTTTGTGAGTTTTCGGATATATTTCTAGAGGAATTACCAGGTCTACCACCGGATAGGGACGTGGAATTTGAGATCGAATTAGTGCCAGGTACCGCACCCATATCTAGAAGGCCCTATAGAATGCCACCCAATGAGTTAGCAGAACTTAAGGTTCAATTGCAAGATCTATTGGACAAAGGTCTTATCCAACCTAGCTCATCTCCATGGGGATGTCCAGCATTGTTTGTGAAAAAGAAGGATAAGTCACTGAGAATGTGTGTAGATTACAGACCACTCAATGCTGTGACCATCAAGAACAAATATCCATTACCCCGCATCGACATCTTGTTCGATCAGCTAGCGAAGGCAAAGGTATTCTCCAAAATTGACTTGAGATCAGGTTACCATCAGATAAAGATCAGACCGGAGGATATACCTAAAACTGCTTTCTCTACTAGGTACGGCTTATATGAGTATTTGGTTATGTCTTTCGGACTAACAAATGCTCCAGCCTATTTCATGTACCTGATGAACTCGGTATTCATGCCCGAACTTGATAAGTTCATGGTCGTGTTTATCGATGACATATTGATTTATTCAGAAAATGAGTCCGCTCATGAAGAGCATCTGAGGATTGTCCTATCTAGACTAAGGGAGCATAAGCTATATGCCAAGTTTAGCAAATGTGAATTTTGGATGAGCAAAGTACCTTTCTTAGGTCACATTTTATCAAGAGATGGAATCTCAGTAGACCCATCAAAAGTACAAGAGGTCATGGATTGGAAAGCCCCAACTTCGGTTCATGAAGTTCGGAGTTTTCTAGGGTTAGCAGGGTACTATCGTCGGTTTATTCTAGATTTCTCAAAGATAGCTAAGCCTATGACCAGACTACTTCAGAAAGATGAGAAGTACAAATGGACACAAGAATGTGAAGCAGCTTTTCACACCCTCAGAACTTTGTTGACCACAGCACCTGTGCTAGCACAACCAGACATTGAAAAGCCTTTTGATGTATTTTGTGATGCATCTGGAATAGGTTTAGGATGTGTGCTTATGCAAGAAGGGAGAGTAATTGCCTATGCTTCTCGGCAATTGTGGAAACATGAAGTCAACTACCCTACACATGATCTAGAACTTGCAGCCGTTGTTCAAGCATTGAAGTTATGGAGACATTACTTGTTGGGCAATGTATGTCATATCTATACTGACCACAAAAGTCTCAAGTATATCTTTACCCAGCCAGAACTGAACATGAGACAACGAAGATGGTTAGAATTGATTAAGGACTATAATTTAGAAGTGCATTACCATCCGGGTAAAGCAAATGTAGTAGCCGATGCACTTAGTCGGAAGTCCCATTGCAACACTGTGGAAGCATTATTGGAAGATGGATTCAACTTGTTACATCCTGCTGTATTGCACAATATCACAATTAGTTGTTCACTTGAGGGCAAAATCATAGAGCTACAGCAGACAGATGTAGGAATAAGTCACATCAAGAGAAAAATGCAAGAGCAAGAAACCAAACATTTTAGATTGGACGAAAGAGGTGTATTATGGTTTGAGGACCGGTTAGTGGTACCAAAAGACCGTGAGTTAAGGAATCAAATTTTAGATGAAGCTCACTCATCCAAATTGTCTATCCATCCGGGTAGTAGTAAAATGTATCAAGATTTAAGAACCCATTTTTGGTGGACTAAGATGAAGAAAGAGATCACAGCCTATGTTGCTAGGTGTGATAACTGCAGTAGAGTGAAAGCCGTCCATATGAAAACTGCTGGATTACTTCAGCCATTGCCTATTCCAGGATGGAAATGGGAGGAAATCAGTATGGATTTTATCACAGGCCTTCCAATGACGCCAAAAGGTCACGATTCAATCTGGGTCATTGTTGATAGTCTCACCAAGTCAGCCCACTTTATACCCGTGAACACACGGTATATAGTTGGAAAATACGCTGAGATATATGTTTCCCAGATCGTGAGACTGCATGGAGTACCCAGGACTATAATCTCAGATCGAGGACCACAGTTCATAGCTCATTTCTGGGAGCACTTACACCAGGCGTTGGGAACCAAGCTAATCAGAAGTTCAGCTTATCATCCGCAAACTTCAGGACAGACAGAGCGAGTGAACCAAATCCTAGAAGATTTACTTAGAGCTTGTGTTATATCTTCAAAAGGTTCATGGGAGAAATGGTTACCTTTAGCCAAATTCTCCTATAACAATAGTTATCAAGCGAGTATCAAAATGGCTCCATTTGAAGCCTTGTATGGCAGAAAGTGCAGAACTCCATTGAATTGGATTGAGCCCGGTGAAAGGAGGTACTTTGGTATTGATTTTGTCAATGAAGCCGAAGAGCAAGTACGTATCATCCAACAACATATGAAGGCAGCTCAATCAAGACAGAAGAGTTATGCCGACAGAAGAAGAAGACCACTAACTTTCGAAGTGGGTGACTATGTATACTTGAGAGTATCACCCATGAAAGGTGTGAAAAGATTTGGGATGAAAAAGAAGCTTTCACCAAGATACGTAGGGCCATACAAAATTTTGGAGCGAAAAGGAAATGTTGCGTATAAGTTACAACTTCCACCAGAGATGAGTGCAATCTTTGATGTGTTCCATGTTTCTCAGCTAAAGAAATGTCTTCGAGTACTGGAAGAAGCTATTGCACCCACCAACGTGCAGCTTCAATCGGATTTGACCTATGAAGAAAAGCCAATTCGAGTATTAGAAGAGATGGAGAGAGTGACAAGGAGTAAGATTATTAAGTTCTATAAGGTGGTGTGGAACAATCATAGTGAACAAGATGCTACGTGGGAAAGAGAAGATTATCTACGAGAAGTTTATCCCGCCTTTTTCCAAGAATGGTAGGTCTTGCAAATCTCGGGACGAGATTTTTATAAGGGGGAGGGGCTATAACACCTCGGGTGTTAGCCTTGCATAACTTGACTTGCATAACATGAGCATGAGCATCAAGCATTCATAAATCATCATTTGCAATTGAAACATTTGATTTGAAACATATGCAACGTTGCTTGTTATTGCATGTTTCTTTGTACATATGCAAATGATCATGAATGTAAACATGTACTTGGTAGATTTGAGTCACCAAAATATTTTGGCAATGCTTAGGTTCACAATTAGAACTTGGATCATGAATGTCATTTTTCATAATCAAGTCTTTAGGGCATATTTCATGTGATTAATTTAAATAGCTCTATGAGTGACTACTACATAAAGTGATTGAATGACCTTGCAAATTGCTTGAACATGCTTAGGATATCATTATGAACAACTTTGGTATTTAGGGCTAGGGCTAGTTTGGTCATTTGGTCATGGTTTGAATATGTATCATGATTTCAAAGTGACATGTTTGACTAAAGTTGAACTAGGTGTTAGAGACCTTGCATGGAGGAGTTTACTAAAGCAAAGTTGTAGTGTTGGACATAAGGAACAACTTTGATTTTTGGGTCTTTGACTGATTCAGCTCCTAACATGTGTGAATTTGGGTTTCAAAAATCAGAGAAATCACAATTGCTACACTTAGCAAATTTTTGCTAAGTCTGGGATCACTGACAGCCTGACAAGCCGACGTTGATCATGATTTTACTCAGTTTACGTTGAGAATTGGAAAACGATCATTGAACAACATTTGTAACTAGTACTTAGGTCTACAAAGTTGATTTAGTAACCTAGCGCTAATTCGTCACGGATTAGAAGATCAATCATCACCAAAACTTGTCGTCAGGATCGGTACCGAGCCTAACTGACGAACTGAATCACGGCGTCGTGGCCGACCGGCTTCAGGTGCTGATCGCCGCGTGGCGCGGGAAACGGCCGCGCATCGCCGCCGGTCTGTCCGCGCAGGCCACGATGCGCCTGGGCGCGCCTTCATCACGCCAGCTACCGCCCGCTCCCTCCCAGCGCTCCCATTTCGCTTCTAGCTTCCTTCTTCGCCGCAAGCGCAGCAGCGAGCTCCTCCCCGCCTCCGCCGTCGCCATTAGAGACGCCAGCTCATGCCTGGCCACTCCAGCACCACCGCAATAGCTCCACCGTCTCCCCAGCACCCCATTGCTTCTCCCCGTGCCCGCTGACAGCACTTGGTCGCCGCCGTCAGCTCTAGAGTCGACGACAAGGCCGGCCAAGTAGCTCAATAGCTTCGCTAGGTCACGAAGATCGTGTAGTGAAGATGTTACCACCGGCGAACTCGCCGCCGTCGAGTTCTAGCTGTGTCAGTCGAGCAGCACCGCCGGCTCTGTTTTGGTCTCGCTGACCGGTGGGCCCAACTGACGCGTGGGTCCCTGCTGTCAACGACTCTAGGTTTTAAGGATAGTTCAAAAATTCCAGATTCAAGTGTGTTTTGTTATTTTTGTATCTTCAGTTTTATAGCTCCTAAATTTGTGAAATAAATATGGTTGTGTTCCTTAGGAAGTGTAGTATTTAAGAAAAATATGTTCTTGGTTTCAACAGTAGAAATTTCTGGAGATTTAAATAGGGATTTGAAATGTGCTTTTGAATGCTTTCAAATTTGTTTATTTTATATCTAGAGTTCCTGTGCTCCAAAAATTATGAAATTTTTGTGGTAAGCTAGTATTATCATATATGAACTCTGGTAAAAATTTGAAGACCAGTGCATGTGTAGAATTATAGTTATAGATTTTTCTTTTATGGCTAGTCAATCCTTGCATGAATTTTTATAAATTATTTATGAGTCCAAAATTCATGAAATTGGTTGGAGGTAATCCTAGTACCATATGGATGCTAAGAAAAATAGGAAATCTGTTGCTTGACACTTTTCAATAGGGTTTTCCATTTATGCTATTTCAAGCCTTGCTGCCTTATCATTTTTGTATAGAATGTTCTACTTAGTAAAATGACCTGAAATTTTTATAGTAGTCCTTTGATAGCATTAGTAAGGCACTATAAATTTGTGAGAATTTATGAAGCACATCTGATATATGTTTATTATTTAACCTAGATATCTAAATAAAATAATAAAGGTAATTAAATAAATAGTTTGGGCTTCACCATTATATTATCTTAATTGTATTTGGTATGCTTAAACTGTTGGTAGATTCCATGTTGTCAAATTTCGAATGATTACATGAAGTAGAAGTATTATTACTTTATATTGCATGTTAAATAGTTTCCGTACTGATTCTAGAGTGTGATGAGTTGCATGTTGAAACTGATGTGTACTGTAAAAATGGTTAATAACAAAGTGTAGAGAAATTGATAAGCTTTCCAAAAAGTCCAGGATCACTGTTTTTGGATTAGTAGAACTCCAGTTATGAGTGAAACAAGTAGCTACTGTTGTGGCATAGTCGATGCATTGTAGAAGTAGTTAAGTAATAATCGAGAAGAGATATGCACCTACTCAATAAACATGATGCACTTGTTAACATATATGCATTCGTAATACTTATGCCATACTCATGCATCTAGGATCGGAGGAAGAGATCACGTTGCTGGAATTCGAAGAAGCAGAGGAAGGGAATCAGCAGGAGGATCCGCAAGCCGCAGCTCCCAAAGGCGTGGAGCAGAACCCTGAAGAGCTTCCGGAGTGCCCTGACCACCGCCCTACTTCCTTTCTATAAGGCAAGCCCCAGAGCATTATAAGTCTCCCAGTAATTTGCAATTGTTTACTTACGTATTTATGATTGATGCATTAGGTTATAAGAGTTGAATGAAACCAATTGATGCATGTACATTCCTTGTCCAAATATTACACCTTTAACCGGTATAGGTCCAGGATCGAATATATATGCTTAGCCATGCTTAGACCGATAGAAGTCGGGTGATGTCCTATCACCTACGAGATATAGGTGGATACCGGAGCACGGTTGGCTATATCTGCTATCGTGGAACAGAACCATGAGGTAAAAGTAAATTGAGACCGGACGGGAAGTCGATAGAGAAGCAACAAGACATGGAGGTCTTGGGTGTGGACTTATCCCCGTCTATGTCGATTAAGGACCGTACCGTTGTTGGTGCTTCTGACAAGATTGAACGCATGCCTCTCACTTAGCTGGCCGGATAACTCGTTCCGACCATGAAGCCGAGTAATTCAACTCAGGCCGGGAATCGTTCTGTTGTGCGCTCCTTCCGGGGAACGATCAGACTGAGCCCAAGGGCAGGCGTGGCCTGAGCATCCTGGCATCTAGTGTTCCAGATTGTGCGGCGCAGTACGGACCCGCGAAATGTGTACCGGAGTTGTACCAAAGGTGACCTAAGACTATCGTGGCTGGTAGATCTGGGTTTGTGTTAGGAATAAATTCCCAGCTGGTTGAAATCGATTCGAATCGCCGTCTCTCCCGGATAGTGAGAAACTTGGCTAGTCCCAACATCGTAGCAACTGTATTATGAAACATGATGGTTCAGATAAAAAGGGAATTACAATACCTACTATGGTTACTATTGTATGCTTCTAAATGATATACCACATGTTTGGCACAGGATAGTTGCTAACCTAGAAATGAATAGTTATAATTAACTTGGTAAAGAATTGGTAACTGTACCATGATTTAATTGCTTTTACGCAAAAATGTTGTCAAGTTACGTCCACGTATACAGCCATGCATAATCCTTGGAGTCATTTTATTTCTGGTTCATGACGGGTAAGTCTAGCTGAGTACCTTCTTGTACTCAGGGTTTATTTTCCCATTGTTGCAGATGGCACTGTGTATCATGGTTATTGCAAGAGTTGCTTCTATCCAGCTGTGGATGAGGAGTAAGCCTTGGGCAGGCTTCTTTAGTAATTCCTATCTTTGCTTTTGTGGACCGTGATCTGGCTTGGCACCGTATCAAACTATGTTGGAAACTTTATCTTCAAACTTATTTGCTTCTGCTTTATTTATCAAACTCAGTTTGTAATAACTTTTATTTGTACTCTGATGATGAAAAGTATCTGTGAACTTTATGTAATATGTGGCATGTATGTTGAATCCTGTACGATCTTGGTTGTTGTAATTCGTTTATCGAGACCCGTCGTGGTACTCGATGGACTACCAGGTTTATATGGGTTCAAGTATAACAGTGCGACCGCTTGCGGATTGCCATTGTACTTGCATTCTTATAAATTGGTCGGTTCTGCGACAGCTTTGGTTTAGTTGGGAGGCTTGGATGGAATCCAAGTGTTGGTTTGCTTGGATGGAATCCAGGTGTGGTGCTCGGATGGGATTCGAGTGTTGGTTATAGTGGTTCTTCGAGGTGAAGGAAGATCTCATCTAGTTAAATAGGTGCTTAACGTTTAAGGTAATAGGTGTGTTGCTTAAGGGCGTATGTTAAACCATATTAGCCTTTCCTTGTGTTGGCCCGCATGTCATACTTTTCTACACTTGCGGAGTACATTTCGATGTGCTCACCCTTCCTCTTTGTCCCCCTGCTACCCCACGTAGGCGCTAGAGACTGGGAAGATGAGTACGTTGAAGATGGTGCCTTCAACACCGATGATGTGTACTAGGCTGGTGCTGCCCCCAGTCGACATTCCTATGAAGATGGGGTCCTTTCCACTGGAGTTTGAAGAAAGTTTATATAATTTTCTTTCAGACCCACGGGTCATTTTGTAATGAAGTTTAAGTTTTTAAGTTTTGAACAATGCAGTGATACTACCATGATGTCGTTATATGTATGAATAATTGATCCTAGCATACATATGAATAATTGATCCTAGCATACATATGATGTGCACTCGATTTTGTTCTTAAAATTGGGTGTGACAGATTGTAACACTCGAATTTTTTTAACTTTCGCAAGTTTCTAAATTTTGATAGAACTAAGGTAGAGATATGACCAAATTTGTAGTTGGAGGAAAAACTATTTACAATTAAAACTTAATTCAACATAGGCTTTAATTGTTTTGTTGCATTCATCCTGTTTGCATCTTTGTTTTATGAAACCGGGTGTGACAAGGTGGTATCAGATCTATGTTGACCGTATGACGTTAGCCTAGGTAGCAATGGCCATGTTTCAAAGTTATTTTAGTAAAAACCAAGTCTACTCGCCTGTTGTCTTTCTCCTTGACTCTTTGTTTCAAAGTAAAACTCTTTAAAGTAACCCCTCGTGTCTCCAAGACCGATGGAATAGAGCTAGAGATTCTACATCGAGAATTGAAGATGTTATGAGGATGAAGATTCTACGTCAACATGAAGAATTGTCACACTAAAGAAGACCGAAGATTTCAAGATTGTTTTACCCCTATGGCCTTTATAGGAAGGTTTTCACCCTGAGCGCTTTTTGCGATAGCAACGATGCTAAGTTGTGTGCTAGTGTGTTTTCGCCTAAGGACCTTATCATGTTAGTGTGACCTTGTGCGGTTGAATGTTTTGTCATTATGAACTTGAGTGATTTGGTTCTTTGTAATGATTGTAGCTTCAATGAATCTTGGGGCGAGATTCCTGTTAAGGGGGGTAGTCTGTCACACCCCAAAAATTCCATTTTGGGTTGTGAATAGTTTTCACTGAATAAAATTAATGCTTTTATCATTTTCTAAAGTTTCCAAGATTTAATTAGGGTTTTTTGCAATTTATAATGTGAAAAATGTTGATTTTTAAATAACTTTTGTAATATAATCTGAAGGGTGTTGCATTCATGCCGATTGCATTTGGTGTTTATGAGTGCAAATGGTTTTGAAATATGATAGAGCGACGTTTCTTTCTCTTCGGGAATTTTTCTGACCTTTTCTAGAATTAAATTCCTTTTTCCTTGGGCTTAATATTTTTCCTTGATCTTTGCAACCATCTTTTTGTGAGCTCAAACAACTTTAGTTGAGTCCCTCATCCTTCAGTATATCTCTAGGATTTTTTCGGGGATTTTTCTGAGCTCCGGGCTATTTTTCGTGGCTTAAAAAGCAATTCTAGATTTTCTAGAATTATTTTAATTCATGAAATTAAAATAATCCCAAAACCCTAATTTTTCCACCGACTCAAAACCTGCCTATAAATACATGCCGGTGTTCTTCTCAATGCCCTCATTCCAAAAGTACGATCGGTTTCATGAGCCGCCAATCTGTTTTCCCTACATCTATCGCCGAAGTTACGACGGTGAACTTTTCCGATGAAGGTTCAGCGAGCTTTTTCGGCCACCTCTGACGTCCCCTGCAGATTCTAAGACAACCTAGAAGTAGATCTCGTCATTCTCTACGCGGTGATATATCCCTTTGCGCGAATCCATCACCGTTTGACTCGCTTACCATCTCTTCTTCGTTTTCCGGCGAACAAATTCCATTGTCGGCCACTCCCTTCCTTCTCTATTGCATCGTGGCCACTGTTGTTGCATGCTAGCTGGCTGGCCAAGCCCTCTGCCTGGTCAAGGCTGCCTCCTCCCTCGCTCTACAGCTTGCTCTGGCCGCCGCTGTTTCTTAGCTAGCCGCCGCCGCTGCTCTCTGGCCGCCACAGTTGCGTAGCTGCTGCGCTGCTGCACCGCCCAGCTACCGACCGGCCGCTCTTCCTCCTGTCTGACCAAGTCTTCCACCCCCCCCCCCGGCCGGCCCAGCGCCCCCCCTGGCCGAGCTACCTTAGCCCCTCCACGGCCAAGGCCCCTTCTCTGCTGGCCGCAGCACTGTGGCATGAGCAACAACCTCCTCTCTGACTGATCCCATCCAGAGGAAGAAGAAGGACTATTTCATGATTATTTATTTTCTAAAATCACAGATAGGTCCCTAATACATTTAACTTCTGTCCTTTTCATCTATTATTCATCCGTATGATATCCAAATTCAATTCTTTTAGCTTCATCTCACCAATATATATTCCTATCATTGTTTAATCCCGCCAGTACTAATTATTTCATTTATTTTAGCGCTTTTTCAAGTGAAATACTAAAATGCCCCTCCTCTCGATAAATCTTTCAGAGTCCGTATCTTTTTCGTCCGATCTCTGTTTTCAATGGTTCTTGCGCTCATGCGATCATAGAAACAAGACCTACTCGTAAGTAACCTTTTTATAAGTTGTTTATCATGTTTGGTATACTGCTTTTATTTATTTGTATATGTTTGCTTGTATGTTTATGCACCCGAAGATTTGCCACGATGGAAGAGAAGTCATTGGTGGACCCCAAAGACCAAGAGTTGAGTTGTTGTGTTTCTAAGCCTAAGGCAAGTGTCCTTGACCATACTTGCTCTGACTTTTGTTTTGATTTGAGTTAGTTTAGTTAGACCATTAGTTGCATGCTGAGTCATAATTTGAATCCTATGTTAGGGTTTACTAGAACTTGATGTTATCATCCTTGTAACCTGGGTTGGTTGGGTAGTTGTCTTGCTTAACTTGTGGTCTTCGGTTGGAAAGGTTATCATTTAATATTGATTAATGATTTATGCAACTTGGGTTGGTAATGTTTATAGCAACATGGTGAATAGGAATCTGGTAGGATGGTTGGTTTTGGTGGAGGTGTGTGCCAGATTTTGGGTAAATGTTTTCCGGTGGATTGTTGGAATTGGTGGAATGGATTGTGCTCGTTCCTGCTTGGATTCTAAGGACCAGTTCATGGACAAGTAACCTGGCTTAACAGCGCAACATTGAGGGCTATATGGCTCTGGCCCTAGCCAAGTAATTAGTTTCCTCCAAGTTATGATACATCAGGTTGGTTTGTGTGGCACAAGAGGGGGCTTCTGCAGTGGTGTTGGTACCCACTGTTAGCGGTTAGAAACCTTAGTGAAGGTGTAAAACAGACTTGGAGGGACTTTGTAAAGGCCTTGTAGTGTGACCCCACAGAGCACCTAGGTAGTGTGAAGCATGATGGGGAAACATAACTCATGGTGAAAGTGTGCAACCTCTGCAGATTGTAAAATTGAAATATCAGTCGTGCTCACGGTCAAGAGCAGCCTGGACTTCTTCTTGATTAGATGGCTCTGGTTCAGTTGAAATTAGTTGGGAGGCTTGGATGGAATCCAAGTGTTGGTTTGCTTGGATGGGATCTAGGTGTGGTGCTTGGATGGGATTTGAGTGTTGGTTTCAGTGGTTCGCTGAGGAGAAGGAAGATCTCACCTAGTTAAATAGGTGCTTAAGGTTTAAGGTAATAGGTGTGTTGCTTAAGGGCTTGTGTTAAACCTTGTTAGCCTTTATTTGTGTTGGCCCACATGTCATACTTTCCTACACTTGCGGAGTACATTTCAATGTGCTCACCCTTCCTCTTTGTCCCCCCTGCCCACCCAGGCGCTGGAGATGGCGAAGATGAGTACGTTGAAGACGGTGCCTTCGACCTCGATGATGTGTACTAGGCTAGTGCTACCCCCTGTCGACATTCCTGTGAAGATGGGGTCCTTTCCACTAGAGTTTGAGTAAAGTTTATATAATTTTCTTTCAGGCCCACGGGTCATTTTGTAATGAAGTTTAAGTTTTTAAGTTTTGAACAATGCAGTGCTACTATCATGACATCGTTATATGTATGAATAATTGATCCTGGCATACATATGATGTGCACTCGATTTTGTCCTTAAAATTGGGTGTGACATCGGTGTTTCAGGCAAGTATAGCATGGGACCATCCTTGTTACCTATTCACCTTAATCACTTAATTGATATTGCATGTGTCTACCTTGTTGCCAATAAGGATATCCTAGATATTTGATATCTTGTACCTTGATACCTTTGGGATATTGCATTGGGTAGTTTTTGCTAATGCTTAACCAAAACCATGATCATGTAAATTGACTAATGGTATATGCAATAAACATTAAAACATTACTTTTTAGCAACATGGAAACAGGGGTTGAAGTGTTTAGCTACTTTCTAAATGCTTTAGATTCCTCTCCCTACGGACTTATCTATAAGTGATCATCCGGGACTTACAGTACAGCTATGAGGGCTATACGGCTCTGGCTTTAGCTCAGTATGAGGACCTTTTCTAGCTTGTTAGTGGTTACCTTTATGGCGCAAGAGGGGGGCACTAGTTGGTATGTTTCCTTACCTGCTAGGGTGTGTGTACCGTGCCGTGTGCCCACGCGTGCCACTCCTAGAGGGGGGCCACATACGGCTAGACGGCTAAAACCTTAGCGGCCCTAACTTGTTAGACAAACCTTTGAAAGGCTTCAAGTGAACCCTACCGACCTTCCTTGGTAGTGGGTCAAGGGGTTGAGCACCCTAGGCAAACGGGTAAATCATGACTCATAGTGAAAGTGGCTGTTTTACTTTTCTATAATTTGGATAAAAATCCTAGATGGGTACTAGATTGCTAGTCTGAAGGAGTCAGGCTTGTGGTCAACCAGTTAGTTGTCCCTGTGGAGTTGGAGTCTTCGCCTGAAGATCAGAGTCATCTTTCTACTGTCTATACTCTGAGGTTATATTTCTTATACTAATACATTATGTAATAAGTATTGTCTTATGATATTATCCTTATTTTGTGGCTATATGTGAGATGAGTGTAAAACTGTTATAACAACCATGCTCATGGATACGAGCGGCCTTGGAACCCTTATGGAATACAGATGATCACTAATGAATAATTGTACTAATGATTAATTGTTTATGCTATTCATTAATCATGTTTACCTAATCATGTGTTTATGGGCTTATGGATAAACTTGTTGCCAACCAATTGCTAAAATTGTGATAATTAAAAGCTAACCGCAGTAAACCAGTGTCAACCTTTTGAGCCTCATGAACCCCATGTTATTTTGCTGAGTACGAGATGTACTTATGCTTGTTTTACTTTTCTATAATTTGGATAAAAATCCTAGATGGGTACCAGATTGCTAGTCTAAAGGAGTCAGGCTTGTGGTCAACCAGTTAGTTGTCCTTGTGGAGTTGGAGTCTTCGCCTGAAGATCGGAGTCGTCTTTCTACTGTCTATACTCTGAGATTATATTTCTTATACTAATACATTATGTAATAAGTATTGTCTTATGATATTATCCTTATTTTGTGGCTATATGTGAGATTTGACTTCCTAGGCTCACATATAGTGTGTATCTAGTTTTGTCTTTAAAATTGGGTGCTACAAAGTGGTATCAGAGCAATGCTGACTGTAGGACGTAAGCCTAGATAGAACTGGATGTTTTAGCATGCTTTCATTTTTGCTTAGTTCTTGTTTTCTCTCCAACCTTATTATTTGCTAAAAGTTATGCTCACTTCAGCTTCTGTCTGTTATGAAAACTTTGTCTCTATTCTCAATCCTCTCTCTTCGTTTATATATATGGGTCGTAATGAGGAGACCACCATCATCAGAGATTAGGGGGACCAAGCTACGTTGTCCTTGACTTCATTCAACAAGGAGAAGCTTGTAGGTATGCAATGACAAGAACCAGAAGGAATGACTCAACCTAGGAGTTTTCAACAGTGCTTGCCACAAGGTCAAACCAACATGCCAAAGGGACCAGTGAAGAGGCAAGTAGCAGAAGCTTGGAAGAATATGAAGTTCAACGAAGATGTTGGAGGGATGGCGTGTGGATGCCAGGATCAACCAAAGTAGAAGCAAGAATAGAAGGTCCAGAAGAAATAGGAGCAAGGAAGTAAAGTAAAGAGAAACTACATCCAAGGAAAATTGAATAATGTGGATATGATTACTACTCATAGAGCTAAGGAGGTTGTGTATGGTTTCATTCCAGTAAACTTAGCTCCTGCCACAGTGTTGTTTGACCCCAGAGCTTCACATGCGTTCATCTCTAGCCAATATGTAGAAGATCATAAGATAACTTGCTTCCAATAAGGAAACCAGTGATAATTAACTCTCTAGGAGGTGAAGTGAACGCAGACCACATATGCCCAAGAGTTATTCTTGACATAAAGGGGGTGAACTTCATGGCAAACCTTATCATTTTGGAGACAATGAAAATTGATGTTATCCTAGGACAGGGATGGTTATCTGCTTGTAAAGGAGTGATTAAGCATGCCCAACGTTTGGTTCTTCTAACAACACCATCAGAAGAAAGAATTGAGTATGAAGGTATTCAGCCTGTACTTGAGGACAATGTGGATAAGAAGAGAAAGGAGGTCTCACCAGAGTTAGAATTGGGAAGCAATCAACATTCGAGTTCTACTACATTGTCACGTCTAGCTCCAATCCTTGGTCAGATAAACTCAGACTCTAAAGAATTAGAAGTTTCTCAAGCTAAGATTACTCCACTCTTTCCACATGAGGTATGCATAGATGGGTGGACGATCACCTATAAGGAGTTTCAACCCCAAAAGATCAAGCGAGCTAAAAAGCGGTCCAATCAAACAAAGATGAACTTATAGAGTCAGCAAGCTAACAATACTCTAAGCAACAATTCTATGGAGTATGACATCACTAAAGATCCAATTAAGAGAAAGTGTTATCATTGCCAGTAGGAAGGACATTATATTAAATCATGCCCACAGAAGAATCAATAATTACACCAAGGAAGTAGCCAGAGTTAGATCACTACCGGACCGTTACAGAAAGTGTCAGTGATAACCAACCTGAAAGAAGCATTTGATGAGAGTGGTGTATGAAGAATTTATGCTAGACTATCCAAGATCCTTAGTTAAGGATAGGAGTTGTGCCCTTATGTAATAAAAACGATAGTATCGCAAGTTGAGTCGATGATTGAGTTGTGTATCTTTACTGTCTTGTTGAATTGTCATTATGCTTATGATTGTTTTGCATCTTTGTAATGACCGCAATGATCTTGTTGGGTGTTCCCACAATTTCATTTAGTTTATAGTCCTAAGGCATAAGGATTAATGCAATAAATAGAGGTGTTTCGCTTATCTTCTATTTTCTCTATTCTGTCCTTTGGGAGTAACCTGTCTTTATCGGTTTATATCTCTGCTCTTGGATGACCTAGAATTATGGAAAAATTCTGGACAATAGTACACTTCCATATCTTTCTCTGAGCGCAAGAATAAGCCTGATATCTATTTTGGTTATGGAGATACGAAAATCACAAGACGATGCATCTGTGCTGTTTGGAACCTAGAACAGTTTCTGTTGTGCAATGTTTTCAACCAAGTGAACTGCAGAATTCGGAAAAGTGTTCTATAAGGAAGTTGTGGAGAATTTTATAAGCTTTCTAGCAGTATAATATACAACTTCATTGGATTAAAATAATGGGAGTTACAGCTGTCTTACCACACTGTTGTTTTTCTGCTCGCGAGGAAATTCAGATTTCTTGTCCTTGCCCATATACAAGAGTATCATTGGGATGACAGGACATCTTGATACTAGTAAGCTCATTTGAAGAAGGTGCAAGCTACCCTTCTTGTGTCCCCTGATTTATCTTTTCTTAAGGGGTAGCCAAGTGGAAGAATTTGTAAGATGAAGTATCATACGTTCTATTTTGCATAGTGGAAGCATGGTGGTACCCAAAGATGCAAGAGAAACTCAGAGTTTCAATGAGGTTTGGTTAGAAGTTCAAGAAAGGTTTATCCAAGATCATCAAGATTTTGGTAGAGCTACTGGAGAAGCTTTTAAGTTAGTTTGGATCAAGAAACCTCAGGTAAGTGTTTGAAGGAATCCAAGAAGAGGTTGACGTAAAACCTAAGTATTAGCTTTGTCTGGTCAGGACAAGAACTTTATCTCCACTATGATGCACCTTATCAAGGTGTGGGATGTGTACTTATACAAAAAGAAAAGTAGTGGCTTGATCATTAAGTCAACTAAGGAAGCTTGAGTTGAACTACCTAACATGTTATCTGTAGTTATCCATTGCAAAGCATGGAAGTACTATCTTCTTGAAAGTAAAAGTTTCATCTAGGAGGATCATAAGAATATATAGGACATCTTCACCAAGTTGGTCTTGAGCTTGTGATAACCTCGTTGGAATGAGATTGATTATGACTTGGAAAAGTGCTATCACTTCGAGAAGCGAAGTCATGACCAATGCCCTTAGCAATGGAGAATTGTGCTAAGAAGGTTCGGGTGACACCAAGGATTAAGAGTTGTATTCCCAATTCGAGCAACTTAACCAAGATCATTAATATTTTAAAGATTGGTGATAGATTCTCTTTCGGACCAAGAAGATAAGGAAGCTCCGTTGAAAGGTGAACATATGAGGAAAGAGAATTATGGCCTAGTGATTAGGGTTACCTAAGAGTTGTTCAAGATACCTGTCAAAATTTTGGAATTATTCAGCAAATTACTTGGAGTAAGGGCAACAGGTATGCAAAGTAAAGTGGATCTTTATCAAGATGATGGAACTGCATGAGGAAGTAAAGAAGAATCCAAGGATGGAGTATTCCCATCTCTTAGTCGACGTCTTTCGAATCTCGAGGATGACATTCATCTTAAGGGGGGTAGAATTGTAACACCCTAAAATTTGCCTCTTTTGAAATAGAGCTAAAATGATTTATTTATGAATTTTTATGCCCATGAAATATAGGAAAATAAAAATTTTCATTAATTTAAAATTCATCATAAGGTTTAGCAACTAGTTGTGCATACATGTTGGTGCATAAAGTTTATCGTGATGAGTGGTGTTGATCCAAAACTCCAAAGTAATTTGGAATGTTTTTGAAAAGGGTTTGAAAATGGCTTTGAAATAAAAGAAAAGAAAATTAGAAAAGAAAAGGATCTTATTTGGAAAATTTTCTTCTTTTTAGCCCAGCCTCGGAATCGGCCTAGCTCGCACCTCCCCTTTCTTCCTTCCTCCAGCGCACTGGCTGGCCCGCTCCTTTCCTCCTCTCTGCCGGCCCAGTCATTTCCTCTCCCCCTTGGCCTGCTTCGTGCCTCCCTGCCCGCAGCCAGCTTCGCGCTCGACCTGCTCCATGCCTTCCTCCGCTTCACATCGCCCACGTGGCCCAGCTCCATACTGGCCCGCTTCGGCCTTTCCCGCACGCGCCTAACCACAAGCCGCTCCTCCCCCTCACTATGTCGTCGGCCCCATCCACTTCCTTTCCTTTTCTTCTCCCAGTGCTCCTTCCTTCTTCGCCGCCCGCCGAAGGCCCTGCCAGGCTTGGTAAGCCGCCGCCGTCGAGCATGCAGGGAAGGTGACCAAAATCACCGTGCCCCGCTCCCTTTCCTTCTATGTAGTGGCTGCTCGCCTATAAAGCCCTATACCGAGTGCTCCTTCTCTCTTATCTCCAACCGCGGCTTGAGCTCACCACTGCTGCCCGTAGCCCCACTGCTCCGGTGCCACAAACCTTGATGACGACGTGTCCCAGAGCTCCGCCGTGACCCACCGGTGCCGTAGGTACCTCGAATTCTTTGATTTAACCTTCAATTGCCTGGATTCATCTTCACCCCCCCCCCCTCTTTCTCTCTCCAGCTACCGCCATCGTCGACCTGTGCCGTCGGAGACTCCCCGGATGCCACGCTCCCCTCCTAACGACTCACGGTGAGCTCCTAAACCTCCTCGATCCCTTCACGTCGCATTTGGTGCACGGGAGTGCCATAACGGCGAGCTCCCGAGCTGCCAACAATGGTGCTACCATGGGACCACCGCCCCGACATGCTCTCCATCCCTGTTTTGGTACCCCATTGAGTTCGCGAACACTCGCAGATCGTTTCCGCATAATTGGTTTCGGTCGGGGTGGCCGTAATCATCGAAACCATGGACATCGGGAAGCTCTTCGCCGCCACCCATGGCTGACCGCCGCACCAGGCACTGTAGCCATCGGCTGGCTCTCCCCTTCTCCCGCATCATCTAATCAGCGCCGTTCGATCATGATCCGATGGTCCAGAATCCTCGATACCCCTTCGCGTGGCTAAATTTCATATGAGACTCTCGGTTTCTTCAAAATAGAACCCACGGTCCATTGCGTATTTCTTAGATTATGCGTTCTTCTTTTAAAAGTGTATTTTCCTCAGTTGGTTCCATAAATATGTTTTTAGTTATTTATAGTTTTGCCATTCAAGGTATTTAGGCTATAACTTTATCATTTTAACGCCGATTTGACCCATTCGAATTGCGTTAGGACTGTATTTATGTTTTTTACATGTTTATACTATTGTTAGGCATGTGTTTCAATATTTAAAATTCATGGGTAGATTTAATCTATTATTTAACTAAAGGAAAATTGGTTAAATCATGACTTATTTATTTTAACTCTGAAATAGTCCGTTCAAGTTGCGTTAGATTCGTAGCGACGAGATCTACGCTTTAGTAATAGTGTTTACTATATTACTATTTCTAAAAAATCATGGTTTAAATCATATCTTAATTAATAATTATGCAACTAGATTTTATAAATAAAATATGATTTGTTTTACTTTAGTTTTATAATTCAAATCTAAAATTGACTTAATTCAATCTATATTATTTATAAAATATCTTATATATATGAATTTATATAGTTAAAATAAATGAAGCCTATAGTTTTCTTTTCCACGTATAAAGCAAATCTCTCGGTAGTGGTATCTTTTCAACCGTAGCTCTGATTAGAGTGCTTCTCGCGACTGTGTGTTCGTAGCGATGTGTAGAATCGTATTTCAAACTCTTTTACTTATTTTTCTATGATTGGTGTACTGTTCTGATATAGATGCAATTGTATGCTATGCCTGTATGTGTATGGATGTTTGTGTGGTGTTCTACGATTACGTTCAGTCGGTGAGATATACGTGGTGATCCAGAAGAAGGACATTGAAGATTAAAGCCTACCGAAGGATCAGTGTTTAAGGCAAGTATAGCATGGGACCATCCTTGTTACCTATTCACCTTAATCACTTAATTGATATTGCATGTGTCTACCTTGTTGCCAATAAGGATGTCCTAGATATTTGATATCTTATACCTTGATACCTTTGGGATATTGCATTGGGTAGTTTTTGCTAGTGCTTAACCAAAACCATGATCATATAACTTGACTAATGGTATATGCAATAAACATTAAAACATGACTTTTTAGCAACATGGAAACAGGGGCTGGAGTGTTTAGCTACTTTCTAAATATTTTAGATTCCTCTCCCTATGGACTTATCTGTAAGTGATCATTCGGGACTTACAGTACAGCTGTGAGGGCTATATGGCTCTAGCTTTAGCTCAGTACGAGGACTTTTTCTAGCTTGTTAGTGTTTACCTTTATGGCACAAGAGGGGGGCACTAGTTGGTATGTTTCCTTACCTGCTAGGGTGTGTGTACCGTGCCGCGTGCCCACGTGTGCCACTCCTAGAGGGGGCCACATACGGCTAGACGGCTGAAATATTAGCGGCCCTAACTTGTTAGACGAACCTTTAAAAGGCTTCATATTGAACCCTGCTGACCTTCCTTGGTAGTGGGTCAAGGGGTTGATCACCCTAGGTGAAAGGGTAAATCATGACTCATAGTGAAAGTGTACATCCTCTGCAGAGTGTAAAACTGTTATAACAGTTGTGCTCACGGACACGAGCGACCTTGGAACCCTTATGGAATAGAGATGATCACTAATGAATAATTGTACTAATGATTAATTATTTATGCTATTCATTAATCATGTTTACCTGATCATGTGTTTATGGATAAACTTGTTGCCAACCAATTGCTAAAATTGTGATAATCAAAAGCTAATTGTAGTAAACCAGTGTCAACCTTTTGAGCCTCATGAACCCCATGTTATTTTGCTGAGTATGAGATGTACTTACGCTTGTTTTACTTTTCTATACTTTGGATAAAAATCCTAGATGGGTACCAGATTGCTAGTCTGAAGGAGTTAGGTTTGTGGTCAACTAGTCTGTTGTCCCTGTGGAGTTGGAGTCTTCACCTAAAGATCGGAGTCGTCTTTCCGCTGTCTATACTCTGAGGTTATATTTCTTATACTAATATGTTATGTAATAAGTATTGTCTTCTGATATTACCCTTATTTTGTGGCTATATGTGAGATTTGACTTCCTAGGCTCACATATAGTGTGTATCTGGTTTTGTCTTTAAAATCAGGTGCTACAACATCCCCAACGCTGCTTTCCCACCGAGGTACCGACCACCAACCAATATCCTGAAGTACTTTGGGGAAACAAACCCCGAACTATGGCTCAAAGACTATCAGCTTGCCTACCAAGCTGATGGTGCGGATAATGATGACTTCATTATCCGCAACCTTCCACTGTTCTTAGCCAATTTGGTACGAGCATGGTTGGAACACCTATGGTCCAACACAATCTAGAGTTGGGTGGATCTGAAGGAGATCTTTGTGGGGAACTTCCAAGGCACATACAAGTACCCTAGGAACCTATGGGACCTCAAGAACTATCGATAGAAGACCAGTGAGTCCCTCCATGGGTACATCCGATGCTTCTCCCAGCAATGCAATGAGCTTTCTAACGTCGCCGACGCCGACGTTATAGGAGCCTTCCTATCTGGGACCACCTGCGAATCTCTGGTTCATAAGCTAGGATGCAAGGGCCCATGAACCACCAACGAACTCCTGGACATCACCACCAGCCATGCCTCGAGCGAAGAAGCGGTGGGAGCAATCTTCAATCACGTCGATGGTAAGGCGAGGCGGGATGAGGATGCCAGCGAAGGCGCATCCAATCATTCCACCAAAAAGAAGAACAAGAAGCAATGGCGCGAGGGCTTGCTCGTGGCCGCCGCTGACTACAAGGGTGGTCGAAAGCCCACGGAGGGCACTCCAAACCATTTCGAAAAATTACTCGAGGGGCCATGCTCGAACCATGCCTTCCCGGTCAAACATCTGTATAAGGACTGCAGCCTCATGCGATAGTTCTTGTCTGGGGGCTCCAACAAAGGGGAGCACAGGAAGGACCCCCCTAACCCCACTGTAGATGACGCTGAGGAGAAGGACGGTGTCTTTTTGACACCAGACGGTTGCCTCATGATCTTCAAAGGATCAGCAACATATGACTCCAAACGCCGTCAGAAGGTAATGTGCCACGAGGTCTATATGACTAAACTGGCCACACCTACCTTCCTCTGATGATCAGAGTCCGCCATAACCTTCGATCGAACCAACCACCCAGAGAGTGTCCTGCATCTAGGGAGATATCCACTCGTGGTTGCATTGCGTCAAACAGAGCCAGGGGGAAAACCGAGATGAACCCCAGCAGCCTTGCTCGACCCCGCTCAGAAGCGGACAGGGACATCTCGACCTTTCTTGTTCGATTCTAACCTCGAGCCAAACCCAAAGAATGGCTCGAGCATCTGTCGGGGGGTTGGGTTAAGAAATAGTGGAATACCATATGAGGGCTCTACCGACCCCATCAGCGGATGATGGACCCGGATTCCACTTGAACATGCCTGTTAGCGAGCTCATTGAGCGCAACACTCGAGCCGTTGAGGCAAGTGTTGTTAGCTCAGCCCCTCTTGTTGTGGAAACCAAGGACAGGGTGACGCATGAAACATGACCGACCCCTATTAGACCCTAAGGGGCTTGAGGGCTCGAGCCACCTGATCCTCAATCGATAGGCCGAGGTTCGAAGGCTACCCATGAAGGGCCCAAGGCCATCTCGCATCAAATAGAGTCGGGGGGGAAGCAAATGAGCATCAACGGCTTGTGCCCGTCCCGTTTAGAAGCAGACAAGGCCATCTTAACCTTCTTGTTTGATCCTAGCCTCTAGCCGAGCCCATAAAATCCCCATTAAGGGGGAATCTATTGGAAGGCAGGTTAAGGAGCAATGGAATGCCCCGAGGGCTTTGCCGATCCCATCACAGGTGATGGAACTGGATTCTATCCGAACATCCCAGTTAGCATGCTCACCGAGCGCGTCACTCAAGCAATCAAGGCAAGTGATGCTAACTCAACCCCTCCGGTTGTGGAAACCGTGGACAGGGCGACGATCACAAAAATAAGCCGACCCTTGACCAAACCTCTGCTACGCACGAGGGCTTGAGGAAAGTTGGACTTACAAGGAGACCAAACACATGGTCGTAGAACGATAGCTAAATCCTCTCTTCGGTCTTCAGTAACATTTGACCCCAGCAACCATAAGGGGTCAGATTTCACTCAGGGGCTGATAAAGGTATGAAACACCCTTTTTCAAAATAGTCATTGCATTGGACCTCTTTCTCATGTTAAGGTTAGTGGCAAGGTTTGTGGGAATGAATAACCGAGCATGCCTGGTCAGACTGCAAAAAACCCACGCCTCGACGGCTATGGTAACTTTGCTCACAAGCATAATCGAAGTTTCCCTCTTACACACCTCGGGCCCTATGGTCTTAACGAATGGAAGGGTCGAATTGCATGAGCCCCTTTTTTCGAATGCAAAAAGGGAAGAAAGCAAGTTCGATCAAATGAAACAAAATTACGAATTTGTTTAAACAAAATGAAATTATGAATATGTTTTTAAGATACAAAAGTGCCGACACTTGTCCATAGATTACAGATAATGTCCATCTGACCCATTCGACTAACTATCCCCTCTAGGGGAGAACTATCTCTTCAACCTTATCCGCTAGGTTCTGTGCGATAGGAGCCACCGCCTTCTCTATTTTGTCTAGCTCAGAGGCTTCGTAGCCAGGTGCGAAGCCAAGGCTCATCGTCTCCAAGTCGATACTCTTGGCATAGTGGGAGTGAGCGACAGTGAAGGCTTGGGTAATCCTGGAGTGAAGAGCTTCCCTCTCGAGCTAGCGCACCCGTGTCATGGTATCTACGGCAGCAGAGGCTGCAAGCGAGCTGGTTCCCTCCGGTCATGCCACCTCTAGGTCATTGAAGACCACCCTGACAGTAGTGCGTAGGAGATCATGCTCATCACTCTCCACCTAAAGGATCCCCCATGCCTTGGCAAGCTCCATGACTAGCCCAGCGGAGATGCTCTCGGCCTCTAGCCTTTGGGCTACCATGGCTCCAAGATCGGCCTAAAGGGAGCTGACCACCTATCGTGCCTTGTTGCGCTCCCGGATGGCCTAGTCATGGGCCGCTGCATGCTCCGAGCAGAGCCTCTCCATAGTCTGGCGTAGTTCATCTTGCTCCCTACATAGCCGAGCAATAGCCTCGGTGTCCTGCTTCACCTTCTATTATAAGGTCGTAGACCTCTCCTTGGCTCCTAGCTTGAGCTCCTGCTCCCTCTCCACTTCGGCTAGGAGGTCAAGGACCCGCTTGTGGGCCTCGACATCCCTTAGGAGCAGCTCATCCCACTCCTTTTAGACTTTGGCGGCCTCCTCCTCGTCCTGCCATGCCCTCATCGACAGATCCTGGAATGCCTTCTTGACATCCTCCGCATCCCAACGGGCCTTGGACTCCCGTTGTCGGAGCCTAGCCGCCTCCTCAGCCAGGGGAGTCAGCTCGGCCACCCGCTGTTGGGTGATAGCAAGCTGGGCGCTCACATCCCCGTGCAGCTGGGCCACTTTGGTGAGGTGGTCTCATTCCACCTTCTGCTCATGGAGGAACCGGGATTTCTCCTGGCTATGAGCGATAAGGGACTGAAAAGAAGATCAATGTCAAAACACAAAAATACATGAAGAAAGAAGAAAGCAAGAGAAGAGATTGAGTGGCTACCCAACTAGTAGGAATGATGACATCGCGTAGGACACCTCTAGCCTAGTTCAGGACTTCCATCATGGCCGAGATCCCTTCATTGAGACTCTCTCGCTCTATTATCTTGGTAGCATCAATGAGCGAGAAGAGTATCGACGTTGGGTCTTGAGGATCAATCCACTGGAGTAGCGACTCACCCCGCATGGGCGAGCGGCTACCCCCGACATCAGGGCCAAGGGCGACCCCCCACTGGTCCTCTCCACCACCGCCATGATGACCGGGGACCCTATGGCCATGTCCCCCTCCGTCTGACCCACATCAGGTGCCATCACCTGGGCCACTAGCGGCACGGATCGTGCCGCTTTCTCGGGCACCACCCCGGCTACGTCCAGTTGTGCCCAGCTCATCATAGTTGCTGCTACCTCCATCTATGTCGAAGGGGCCATGACTGGCAGTGTCGCGCCCACAGCGGTCGGTGCCACAAGTGCGAGCGGTAGCTCCGTCCGCTCCGACGTCAGCAGCGGAATCGCTTCCATCACCGCTTGCTCGGTGACCTTCGAGGGTGTTCCCTTAGCCTCGGCGACCATTTGTCCCACTGAGGGCACGGGCACCACCACGGGTGGCGCCTGACCAGTCGACAAGGCTATGACGCCGGCTTCACTCCCGCTCGAAGCAAGAGCGACGTCGGGCGACAGCCGACGTCTTGCCTGAAGGGCGACACTCTTCTTGGGCGCCAGCGCCAAAGAGCCACCTCATCTCAGGACGCTACAAGACACAAAAGGCGCGAGTCACGCTAAAAATAGAGAAAAATAGAGAAAAACAAAGGAGTCAAGGACTTACATCAGCGATGTTGGGCGAATGATGCATTTGGGGGATGAACCCCTAGGCCCTTGCTTTGCCTCGTCAAGGCGGGGCTATTTCGAGCCCGCCCCTTGCTCCCTAGCACTCAGGGGCACGGCGGCGGAGCCATCTCCCCCCCCCCTCAGCACCTCAGGCGTGGTGGTAGATCCGCTCGCCCCCGCTAGCCCATGGGGCGGGCGGTGGATCCACCTGCCCCTGCTGGTTCTTGAGGCACTGTAGCAGGGGCACTCCACTCTACTGGTACCTAGGGCACAGCGGCAGATCTGCCTACCCCTACTTGTTCTAAGGATGGGCCAACGATTCGGCCCACCGCCGCCGTCCTCACAGACTCACTTCCTCCCGCATGAAACAGGAAGGGTCCCTACATGGATGAGGGGATACCTATCAGTGTATCCTCGCTCTCCAGGTCACCCCACTCAGGGTCGGCAACTACTTCTTCTCCTTCTTCTTCTTCTTCCTCATTGTCATCTTCATCACTGTTGGTTTCCTCCCTAAGCTCCCACGCATGCAGCTTCTGCTGCTTCTTCCTCCTCTCGTCCTCCTTCACCTTCCGCTGCTACTTGGCTGCAGCACGGTTGGCCACCGTCATGGCCGGATCATTTGGTAGCAGAGCTGAAAGATCCATAAGGACAAGCTTCTTCGGTTGGTCTCCCTATATCACATCAGCGTTAAGAGGTCGAGAGTTTGATTAAAAAAGAGCCATGAGGAAAGAAAACTTACAAAAATGATGTATCTTGGTTCCGGCCGCATTAGGGGATGCCCCGACACCGGATATACAAAATCAAGAATAGTGCTGGCATCATCCCACGAAGGCTCCATAGCCTCCTTGATGCGCTGCACCACTTTGGAGGGGGAGAGTGCTCCCTCAGCGAGCGTCGTCCCATCAAGTGACGCCACGGGCGCCATCATGTGTAGGGGAAGCGCGCGCCTCATTAGTGGCGCCACCCTCCGCGCATGATAAGGATCGATGATCCCCGACCCCTTCACGCCCCTCTCTTTCAGAATTCGGACGACGGCGAGATGGTCCTAGATTTTGTTCTTGTCTTTTTCTAGGACTCCCCACCTCCTCCATGATTCCGAGACCTCTTTGATGAGGTGTTCGGTGAACTTCGACAAGGGGGTGGCTGCGTCGTTCTTGACGTAGAACCAATGTGAATGCCACCCCTTGTTAGAGGTCGACAGACGCATCAGTGGGTACTCGCTGACCTAGTTGTTGCATAGTTGAATGCCGGCGCATCCCATCGACATGTTCAGCTCCTGCTTCTTCTCCCGCTTCTTCAGGAGTGTGACGGCGAAGAAGTACCGCTATAGGTCAAAGTGGGGACTAATCCCTAGGAACCCCTCACATAGGGCGATGAACGCCGCAATGTGTTGGATTCCGTTGGGGTTAAGATGTTGTAGCTCCACCTTGTAGTAGTGCAGCAAGCCCCAAAGAAACTTATGGGCAGGGGTGGCGAATCCCCGCTCATGGAAGTGAGCGAAGGATACGACATACCCATCAAGCAGCGATGGTGCATCCTCATCGCCGGGCAACCACCACTCCTCGGTGGCAGTCCGCGTGCAAAGGAGGCCGCAGTGAACGAGGCCCTCCAGGCGTTGAAGGGTGATATCGAATTTGCACCATGGCTCCATTGAATGATTAGGGTGGGTGGATGCGAACTTGACGGCGGTTGAGATGCAGATGCGGGAGGCTTAGGCGATTGGCGGCAGAGGTTGTAAATGCAAAGGCGAGGAGGCAATGTATGAAACCCTAGGGGCGAACCCTTTGGTTTTATAGGGGCAACGGATGTGACGAAGGCAACCATCCGCATGGATCTCTACGCCTACCATGATTTGCCACCATGTCACCATGCAGGATATGCACCCCCAATCCCTATCCTTTCCCTCCAAAATCACGCCGGACATTTTGCCTCCCCAGACGGACCAGGACTCTTTGCCAACAAAGGGGATACGGGTCAAAAAGCATTTTTGACTAGCCCCCCTGGGCCTAGGCATTCGAAGGGAGGCCCATCAATGGTTATGACGGCCATCCCAAGGCACCCTTATGACAAAGGATGGGCCCACATGTGGCTACAACTCAGACGAACGAGCTTCATGGGAGTCTTGGTCCACGAATCGAGTCTCGGCCAGGCTGGCCCTGGACGGATCCCCACGAATAGGATACCTAGGTCTCATTTAAGCTATCCAGCTAACAAACCATCAAATCTCACAACCATACCCACAAAGGGTCTGAATCACCCCCTAGGCGATTCTTTTCAAATCACTCGGGGGCTCAGGGGCTACACCCGATGGGTGCGCTCGTGCGCACCCTCTGGCAAGACGAATCACCCCTCAGGCGATTCTATCCGAATCACCTAGGGGCTTGGGGGCTACACCTATCGGGTGCTCTCGCGCGCACCCTCTAGCAAGTCAATTCACCTCTCGGATGATTCTATCCAAATCACCCGGGGGCTTGGGGGCTACCGTTGGGGACCGAATACTGGGATACCCAAGGAGGAGGAACTAATAACCATCAAATGTTGATGCTTCTGAATAGGCAAGAATGCAACTACACCTCTTGTCCAACAAACCGAGGGTTAAACTCTATCTCGTCCAACCCCCGAAGGTTGGCTCCGCCTCACCCGACGTCTAGGGGTAGACTCCACCTCATCCGACCCCTGAAGGTTGGCCCCACCTCGCTTGACGTCTAGGGGAAGGTTGGCCCCACCTCACCCGATGTTCGGGGGCTGACTCCACCTCGTCCAACGTCTGGGGGCAGACTCCACTCGTCCAACCCCTAAAGGTTGGCTCTGCCTCACCCGACGTCTGGGGGCAGACTCTGCCTCACCCGACTTCTAGGGGCAGACTCCACCTCGCCCGATGTTTGGGGGCTAGCTCCGCCTAGCCCGATGTTCGGTAGCAGGCTCCGCCTTGCCCAACATCCGGGGGTTGGCTCCGCCTCGCTCGATGTCTAGGGGCAGACTCCGCCTCACCCGACGACTACACGTTGCTCCTTCATAACTATACACGTGGATAAGACAGGGCACTCAAGTCAACCGCAATACCGAGGACCATACCCTGCACGCCTGCAGGAAAGTACCTTCAGGATATGATAGGACAGGCGCTTTAAGTCCTTTTGGGCATGTCAGAAGCCCGAACAGTGTTGTGGGCGCCGACATTTGTCCTACAGTGTTATGGGCGATGGCATTTGTCCTCGAACATGGATCCTGACAGAAGCATACGACAACCACTATAGTCCTGAAGGAAACTCACATCATCTACAGTGATGGACGTGCAGTCACTACACCATCCGCTCCCTGTGGGGTTGCGGATCAATACCCCGATCCGTCACACCGCCTACTGGGGTAGGATGGGATGTAGTCACTTGCTGATCAAGTCATAGCGTGGCATCATCAATGGCAGACGCCTAGCATGGAGCTATCCCTAGCACCGTCTACCATGCCAGCACAGCTGGCTCAGAGGAAAAGGAAGACCCGGCACCTTCAAAGGACATTCTTGGCCTCTGGTTTTTCTTCTTTCTCCCGTCTGTAATCCCTGCTCCCCTTAGTCTATAAAAGGGAAGGCAGGGCACTCCACTAAGGGGATGGATCAATTCCACACACATCACACCACATAGCTGAGCAGCATCCAAGCTATCAGCACTCGTTTGACCTTTCCATTAGAGACTTGGGACCTGTCCCTCTCTCGCCCGTTTGTACCCCCTACTATGAACCTTTCAGTGTAAATAACATGAGCAGCAACCATGAACTGGACGTAGGGACATTCTACTTGAACCAGTATAAACCTTATGTTTTTTAGCACACCATTCGAGCCTAACATGCAATAATACAAATTTACTCATTGGTGTTTACTCGAAACACTGGCACTTTGTTTGCGGGAGTGATGAGCATTGGGCAAGTTCAGGCCCAGACCGCAAATTTAAGCAAGAGAAGAAATTTGCAAACATAGTTGTTAGCAAGGCTAAAGGAGGAACATCTGGGTATGGTAATTCTTTACCTACTGTTCTTTTAGTTTGTCATTCGCCTGAGTGGTGGATGGACCCTGGTGCTAATATTCATGTTTGTGCTAATGCCTCTTTGTTTTCTTCTTATCAGGTCGGTGGGACTGGAGCCTTACTAATGGGGAACGGGTCCCATATGTGTGTTCTTGGTGTTGGTACAGTCATTCTAAAGTTCACTTTGAAAAAGACGATGCTACTGAAGAACACGCAGCATGTCCCCTCCATCAAAAAGAATCTAGTTAGCGGCTCTCAATGTTGTCGATATGGTTATAAAATTGTCTTCGAGTCCAATAAATGTGTACTATCAAAGTATGGAACTTTTGTTGGTAAAGGTTATGATTGCAGAGGCTTGTTCTGATTATCCTTGCATGATGATGTGTGTAACAAGATTGTGAACAATGCTATTATCCTTGATGAGTCAAATATTTGGCATTCACGTCTTTATCATGTTAATTTTGGTTGTCTATCGTGGCTTGCAAATATGAATTTAATCCTGAAAATAAATTTGGTCAAAGGTTCTAAGTGCCATGTGTATGTGCAATCTAAGCAACCTCGTAAGACTCACAAGGTTGCGGAGGCGAGGAACTTGGCGCCATTAGAACTAGTTCATTTCAATCTATGCGAGATGAATGGTGAATTGACTAAAGGTGGTAAAAGATATTTCATGACTTTTATAGATGATTGTACTAGATTTTGTTATGTGTACCTATTAAAAACAAAAGATAAAGCGTTGCATTACTTTAAGATCTATAAAGCTGAAGTAGAAAATCAACTTGAGAGGAAAGTTAAGCGGTTAAGGTCTGATCATGGTGGAGAATACTTTTCAAGTGAATTTTCTAATTTCTATGTAGAACATGGAATTATTCATGAGAGGACACTGTCATATTCACCATAGTCCAATGGGATTGCCGAAAGAAAGAACTGCGCTCTAACTGAGTTGGTTAATGCCATGTTAGAGACAGTGGGTCTATCTAAGGAATGGTGGGGTGAGGCTATTTTGACAGCATGTCATGTCTTGAATAGAGTTCCTATAAAGAATAAAGAAATCACACCATTTGAGGAATGGGAAAAGAAAAGATTAAATATCTCATATTTACACACTTGGGGTTGTTTGGCCAAAGTGAATGTGTCAATTAACAAAAAAACGCAAACTTAGACCTAAAACTGTTGATTGTGTTTTCCTTAGTTATGTTATCACAGCGTGGGATATAGATTCTTAATTATAAATTCTGGGATACCTGACATGCATGTTGGTACTATCATGGAGTCCAGAGACGCTATATTTTTTTAAAGTGATTTTTCCACGAAAAATGCGCCTAGCACGTCTAGTCACGAACATATAATTCCTCATGAGCAATTTATTCTGATAGAACATTATGAGGAACCTCATATGCATAATCCTGAGGAGGATGACATTGCAGTCACTCGAAAGAGTAAGAGACAATGGACTGCAAAGTCTTTTGATGATGACTACATTGTGTACCTTGTGGATGACATACTAAGAACCATTGAAGAGTCATATTTCTCTCTTGATGCTGACTTGTGGAAGGAAGCAGTACGAAGTGAGATGGATTCAATTATGTCTAATGGAACTTGAGAAATTGTTAAATGTCCTTATGGATGTAAACCAATAAGATGCAAATGGGTGTTCAAGAAAAATCTTAGGCCTAGGCAAGGCTTGTGGCCAAGGATTATGTCTAGAAAGAAGGTGAAGATTTCTTTGATACTTATTCACCTGTTGTCTGATTGACCATAATTCGAGTGTTACTTTCTCTGGTTGCCCTCATGGTCTTATCATTCATCAGATGGATGTAAAGACGACTTTCCTAAACAAAGAGTTAGAGGAGGAGATCTATATGGATCAGCCAAATGGATTTATAGCAAATGGTCAAGAGGGTATGGTGTGTAAGTTATTGAAGTCCTTATATGGCCTAAAACAAGCTCCTAAGTAGTGGCATGAGAAGTTTGATAGAACTTTGACATATGCTAGCTTTGTTGTAAATGAAGCTGACACATGTGTATATTATCGGTATGGTGGGGGCGAAGGAGTGATCTTGTGTTTATATGTTGATGACATACTGATCTTTGAAACCAGCCTTAATGTGATTAAGGAGGTTAAAGACCTGCTGTCTAATAATTTTGAGATGAACGACTTTGGAGAAGTTGATGTTATTCTTAATATCAAGCTCTTAAGAGAAGGCAATGGTGAGGTTACACTTTCACAATCCCACTATGTGGAAAAGGCATTGAGTCGCTTTGGGTTTAGTGACTGTCAACGTGCTCCTACGCCTTATGACCATATTGTGCTATTAAGGAAAAATTGAAGAATAGCAAGGGATCAATTGAGATACTCTCAAATCATTGGTTTGCTTATGTATCTGGCTAGCGCCATGAGGCCTAATATCTCATTGGCTATGAGCAAACTAAGCCGGTTTGTGTCAAATCTAGAAGACAATCATCGGCATGCTCTTGAGAGAGTACTACGCTATCAAAGGTACTATGAGCTATGGCATTCACTATACCGGGTACCCGAAGGTACTAGAGGGTTTCTGTGATGCTAATTCGATATCTAATGCTGATGAGCTTTATGCCACAAGCGGATATGTGTTCTTACTTTGAGGTGGTGCTGTTTCCTAGAAGTCTTGCAAGCAGACTGTTTTAACAAAGTCAACTATGGAAGCGAACTCACAGCATTAGACTCCACTGGTGCTGAGAACCAGAGTGTACTTCGTGAACTCCTTATGAATTATTCCGGTTGTATGAGAAACCTATACCGGCTATTTCGATGAGCTGTGGACAACAAACAGTGATAACTAAGGTAAAAACAGTTTTAAGGACAAGAATAAGTCCACAAGCATGTTAAGCGGAAAGATTAAAATCTATCAAAAATTTGAGAAACTCTAGAGTGATAGCGTTGGACTATGTCCACATGTCTAAAAATCTGATAGATTAATTCACTAAGGGACTATCACGTAATTTGATAGATAAGTACATCAAGTGAAATGGGCTTGAACCCACATGAAGTCTATCATGGTGGTAACCTATTCTTGTTATCGGAGATCCCCATGAAGTAGAATGGTGAATAAGCCAGGGGTATAGGGCTATGAGTAAAGACCTTAAATAAACCCATGTCAGATACACTTCTTTCCTTTTCGGTAAGGCAGGTTGGTTTTATACCTTAATGTGTTTCAAGTGGCTTGTTGAAGCAAAGATGTTGTCCTACCAGAACATCTTTGAGAAACACCACATATGTGAGTTCGATTGCTAGCCACAGTCTCTGGAGATTTAGGCGATCTATGGATACTCATAGAATGGGCCAGGCAGTATGACTTATATGCTCCAACCAGAGAGGATGCTTTTTGCAACCTAGTATCAGTAAAGGGCCTAGGTGAAACTTATTTTGCACAAACTATCAATTCAGGCCATAGTCCATTGTATAGTTGTGAGTAAGCGTAACATTTGCTCTAGGTGGAGTTCAACTTAACAGTCTCCATCAAAACACTGGTATATCAAATGATAGAGGAAACTAAGAGCATTTCTTACGTGCCCTAAATTTGGTGGGGATTGTTGAATATTATATGGGTTTAGGGCCCATATTTTATTTAATAAATCAATTAATTCTAGTCTATATTAAATGTTGTGGTACAATACAGTTTAGTCCCGTATGGATTTTGACTGATTGTTGGCTCAACTTAAATAGGCTACACACTTGTGCACCTATAGAGAAGTTGAAAAGAGGACAAAGGCGTGCCACGTGCGAGCGAGCGAGCGATGCGTGCGTGTCGTGTCGTGTCATGCACGAGCGTAGGTGTGGGTTGGTTTTGCCATTTAGGCTGGCTAAGGAAGAGGAATTAGGCAATTATTTTTCTAGATTAATTTAACATGAAATTGCCTAAATTCATAGCAAAAACTTGAAACCATGTTTGTAAATTGGGTTATTTTAAGCTATATAGCTAAAACAATCCTTTCTCAGCTAAGTCGCCAAAAACTCTGTTGATGATACAAATTTTGGTCAAAGCACCAAAACACTAGACCACGTGCGAATCTTGTTGGTTTAATTAGGCTTGGCTCATCTCTAATCAAGCAATTAATCAGAAATTCTAAAGGCCCACAATTAGTGTTGAGTGAAAGAGGGGGTTAGTACCACATGGGAAACCTACAAAAAATAGGTAGTTAACTTAATATAGGATGCTAGTGTGTACTCTTATACACAAGTTATGGAGGAGAATTAGGATGCCACATGCGCGCGCCGTCATACCAAGCCAAGCACCCTTGGTCTTGGCTCGGACATAGAACAATAGGTTCAGCGATCAAGAGGAAGGGGAGGACAAAAGATTCTAGAAACTCTTGCATGGGTAGGCGGCGGCGCAACTACTCTCTATCAATTCGACCCAGCGGCTACGGTCTCTTCCTCATACAAGAACGACTACTTCCCGACAACGACCACTGTGTAGCAGGCATAAGAAATCGGTCTTCCTACCTCGTGGCCCTCTTCCTTCCCCACCATGTCGCACCCCGTGCGTAGCTCGTGCTCGCTGGCCACCAACGCAACCGTATGCCCCCACATCCTCGCTACTCTGACCTAGCATCGCACCGCCCTCCCTACCCACCTGTCGTGCCGCCCACGCTTGCTCCCCTACACCCCGGACCGCCAGACCGCTAGCTCCTTGAACTCAAGGTGGGAGCCGAGGACCACCGGCTGCCTTTCTTTCAAGATCCGTCTGTCACCTCCTTGAACTCGATGTGGGCACCATCTTCTCCGTTCTTCGCCAAGATCCGCTCACCGACCTAGATCCACAGCCTCCGGTGAACTCTACATGCCGACGAGCCTCCATTCTCCTATGCAGCAAGAAGACGTTGTGCTAAAAGCGCATGTTGCAAGCGTATGTTTTAGGTGTTTCAGATGTTTTAGAGGTATGTTGCAAGTATTTCATATGGATATTGCAAAAGTGGATCTAGGTGTTGCAATGGTTGTACACGTATGTTGCAAGCATTCGTTCCCAATGTTTTATCTGTTTTTTAAACGTATGTTGCAAGTGTGTTTATCTGGATGTTGCATATGTTTCACACATATGTTGCAAGTGTTTTATTTGCATGTTGCTTATGTTTACAATGGTTTTCAAGTGTTTTTGCAAGTGTTTCAGATGTATGTTTCTGTCTTTTTTGTATGTTGCAAGTGTTGCATCTGGATGTTTCAAAAGTAAATCATGTGTTGCACATGGGATTCGCGTGAAAAGCGGGAGAGGGCCGCGAGCGGTCTCCGCGCAGGCGATGTCCGAGCAGCGCGGGCCCTGTGTGGACACGGAAAATGGGACACAAAAATGGACTGCAGCCACTGGTGTCCGGACGCTAGCAGTATGCTAGTACCGTTAGATCTGTTACTATCTATTATTTCAAGCAGGTCACCATGTCTGAGAATGGTGATAACGCCGCACCAACTGCCTCCACCATTGGATCGGATGAAGGGGCCTGGATGGCTCATGATCTGTGCAATGTGTTATTCTGGATTAAACTATGCCAAAAATGACTAAATTTTCATAAAAAATCTATATACATATAAGAACCGGTTTATCTTATTTCTATGGGTAGCTCCCGAAAAACGGTAACTATATCACACTTATGTGGCAAAAAAAAAGGCTAGTTTTATGAGCAGACCAACAAAAGATACCTATTGCACTTGCAAGATGACCAAGCAGCTAGTTTCTAAGCAAATTAGTAAAGAACCATCAATAATCCAGACAATAACAGCACGTGGCACCTTAACATGCAATAATCTAGGCAATCAACAATAGATAGAATCAGCCCTTTTGGCCTGATTCGATGATGATGGCGCAAACAAGAAGATAGATCAAGTAAGTAGGGCTAGGACAGAAATATTTAGCTGCAAGCTATAGTAACAATCATTTCCATTGAAGTCACCAAAAAAAGTGTGTTGTCATAAAATTCGGTCAAACATCAAAGAGCAAGAACGTGTGGACTGCAATTGAATCAACTCAATGAAAATTTGTAGAAACTAGCCTAACCTACTTGACGTTGGTGACAAATCTCCAAACAAACTAGCCAAGAACCATCAAAACTAGGGCATCATCTATAGTCGTATCAGTAGATGAACCACAACGGCCCGTTCGCTTGGAGGAATTTTGGAGGAATCTGTGAGAGGAAAATACTGTTCCGGATGAAAAAAAAAGAAGCGGATCAAGCCAGGTTTAAGGGCACGCGAACGGGGCCAACATGTGGTTAGAACTTAGAAGAGAGTTTATGGTTAAACAAGATAAAAAGTAAAAGTGGATTGATTTTTGTGTATTCTCAATCAGCCGTCTCTTCACATTTACTAGCTAGCTGGGTGGAGAGGTTTTGACCCAATAGAAATTAAAACTTATACGAATCCCAAGCTAGCTTCTAACTAAATCGACCGTGTCGAATTCCAAAACTAGCTAAGCTTGTTTCTACGAACATGGATTTTTCCAATGGTCATAATTCATTCGAAACTCTTAATTAGACGTTCCACAAATGCATTTTTGTCGTCTCAATGAGAGTACGGAATATATATACTCTCTTTAAACTTTTCTTTTTGAAAATTAGCAGGACCACTGATATATACTCTCTTTAAACTAGTCTGGCTGGTTTTAGATTTCCCCCATTAAGCCGTTTTCCCAAACTATAGGGCACGTGCGAATTTTGATCGCGAACACCTCAGTAGTTGATCAGTTCACATAACAACAACACAAAAACAATCATCGTCTGCACATAACAGTTACAACGAGAAGGGCCTGACTCAAACTACAAAAGCTAAAAAGCTCACTCTCATACATTTTCATAACCTGATAAATCGAGGATCTGCATTCTTTATTATTTTTTTCGAAGGAACAGAAAAACTTTGCCATAATTTTTATTAGATGAAGAAAATAAAAAGACAAAGCATTCTTGATTATTGACTGCACACACAGATGATTGTTGGAAAGGTGAAAAAAGATAATTGTCTACATGCACAATTGCATGCCGATTGATACGGCATTTGTTTCTTCGTATACTAGGGCGCACTTGTACCACTTTTGCCTTGGGTGGCAGGAAGGTGTCCATTGTTTGAGCAGCTTAGAAGATCTGGAAGTCTTCTCAATTGTGGTCCTCCAAGTGGTCTCCCATTCAGGCGTTTTGGCTTTATATCCTACGTTGGAAAATGAAATGTTATGCACTTCAGTTTTAAAAGGAAACGATCAAATTTCCCAAGGCCCAAAAATAAGCACGTACAGGTCAATCTGCCTATAGCCCTGTATTTTTAATCTCGAAGAAGTAAGCAATGTCAATCTGCCTATAGCCCTGTACCGAAAACAATATGTTTCTTCTCCCCTGGTTATTGTGACTTCTTCATGAAAACTTTTGGAACAAATATTTACAGCTTACAAGTTGTTCTTACATTTTGCCTAACAGTAACTGCCAGTGGAAAAGTGTATTCTATAATATTTTGAATCTCTTTTATATTGACCGTATCATAAGAAATAGTTAGGTGGGTGATGCACGCCACTGACCAAATGAACCATGCTTACTCACATAAGCTATTTTCAGTTTTCAATAAATGGAGAGGGTAATATAAATCTAGTCTTGTTGAACCCTGAACCTTGCCCAGCTCACGTTAATCAGCATCAATATTGTGTGGTTTGTTTGTACAGCCTACTCATGAACTCACAAGATGCATTAACTTTTGTTTCTTCAGATATAACACGTAAAGTACCAGCAGCATATATCAGACACTTGGATCTAACATCAGAGTATCAGGCTAAAGGAATCAGTCACAATCTATATCAAAATTGTCTAACTAATCTATCGATGAACACTTTACACTTAAAAGGAGCAACAACAAATACAGTGCATATAACAGTAAAAAAGACCAAAGAAAATTGCGTTGGGCTGGACTCTTGGCTGCATACCTGGTCAAATATCGCCGTAGGGATGGCAAGAGTTGTTACAGCATTAGGAGAGTCTACTATTCCAGATATCCTACCCTCGCATGGGCAGCATGACAGTAAAAGATATACCTGTATAAAATCCCCAATCCCTGATGTTAAGATACTACTCAGCATGCATGATACTTAGAGATAATAGTTAGTTACCCTGCTTCCTACCTGCTCCTTAGAGTACCCAAATTTGGAAAGGTACTCAATGGCATTCAGAACTGCACGTTTGTAGGCAACAGATGCATCAAGAAAATGCTGCTTTCCAGACTCATCTACACTGATGCCCTCAAACACTAACCACTCTGAGAAACGTGGCTCGACAGGACCAATCTCAAAGATAGGGCTCACATGAAGTGGTGTTGGACCAACTGGGGTTAAGTATTCCTTCATCCCACCTCTTATGATCTCACACCTATACAGGGTGCAAGAAATTTTTATAAGCAGGCGACGAAAAGTTATTTTACATAGTCAGATTTTATTTATCCAATTGGCACATTCATAAGAACCGGCATGTAGATATGTGCTGGGTGTGTGGTTCAGAAATAACTGATTAGGACTACACACAAATGGAGTTTTACAATACCAGGGACGGACCCCTGCCCGCTGCAAATGGATTGAGTTTGATCCCAATAAATAATGCACTGTGCCATAATATATTAACTATAAATCACTAAGGCATGCATAACTCCTTGCGATGATAGGATAGAAGCATCAATTAAAGCAATTCCATGAAACACAATATGCCAAAATCTGACAATAGACCTTTCTAATCCTATGAGTTCACTTATTCATATTGTACATGTGCTATCTGAGAAGTGCTATGCAAGAAGCACTGAAGATGGCTGGTGCTAGTATTACTGAACTAGTATCTTTATAAAATATGACGGAATCTTAATCTTAATATTAAGTTTCCTAACACTGGTGGATCCAATTTTGATGCAATTGGCTGTTTTAGTCCATCCTTAAAGGTCTGCTAGATGAATGTGAGATGTCAGACACATCCATAAAACATTGTGTATCATGTAGTACTGAAGTGTAAATAAGAACAAGATTTATTACTTGAGATCAAGGAATCCGCTCATTTCAATTGCTCCACACAACGAAATTTCGCCATCGCCCTGGGAGAAGTGCATATCACCAGTGCTAAGGTTTGCTCCTTCAACAAATACTGGTAGATAAACTTTGGAGACTCTGCTTAGATTCTTTATGTCACAATTCCCGCCATTTTCCCTTCCAGCAATAGTTCTGGCTGCTTCATTTGCAATTCTGTGCCATTCAGCAGTCCCTTCTTGGACCTGCATCGCATTGTATTCATTACAAACATGGCACTGCAGCCAAACACTTTAGATCTGCTAGCTTAATATCTACATACAAAACCTTTTACTTGTGCTCTAGGAAATGTAAAAAGATTGAAGTGAAAAACAAATGATCATGCCTTCCCAAGTAAGCAATTCTCAGGGGTCGGTAAAGGAACAAGGGGCCTCTGGTGTAGAACTTCACACAGTTTAATAGTCTCTGGGCTTGTCTCAGACAATCTTTTTTCTCTTTCATTCCAAATATTAAGAAGCTCAACTGATGGTGCAGTTCCCACTACACCAGGATGAGTTATTCCTGGAAAACGAACACCTGGTACATGCCAAAATCGAATTATTGAAGGATCCAAATCTAGAAAGCTTCATTCACAGCAACAAGAAGAAACTATACCTGGTATCTGAGGGGAGTATGCGTAAATTCCTTCGAAATACCAAATGGCTTTTCTTGCGCTTGGGAAGTGGTCAGTTAAGAATCCACCTCCATTCTCCCTTTCAAGTATTGCAGTATAACCCCACTCATCGCCAGGAAGTGGGCCAAGGTTGCAGATCTCTACCGCAAGAAGATCACCTGGTGAAGCTGGAACCCCTTCAGAATCAACTATTCTTAATGGCCCACTAAGATAATGAGCCTGTGGAATATCTATAGTCAGTTTGGTTCACAATGGAAGCACTGGAACAAAGGGAAAATTAAATGACAGGTCAAGCAGAAGAAAAAAAACAGACTTACAATTGTGAAATCCATGAATTTCATATCATCTGCAGAGTTATCATCCTTAACCCGCCCTCCACTCCAATCGACCATCTCAACACGGAACAATTCCCCTTCAGTTACATCAGCAACAGGAGGGATCTCCGGATGCCAGCGGTTATGGAAAGGGACCTTTTGCTCCCATGGTTGCTTCTTCACATCTATGGGCACTACCAGTCTAGGAGTCAGAGGAGCCATGTTTCATTTCAGTATCTCCTCAAGAGCTTCTTCCCTTTGGAAGCTTTGTGCAGCTTTATAGTGGTAGGATAGGAATGTTGATGAATCTGCTAATGGTAAAAACAGGTGTTTGGAGTTCCGAGTCACTATCAAATCAATCACTATAAGATCAGGTAGGAATTTATTCTTTGGTCTGGCCCATCCCTATAGACTATCCAGAGCTAAGACGGTGATGTATTTTCTTGTTCTAGAGGCTAGAGCAGTACCAACCAACTTGGCTTGGTCTCGTCCATTTTGTGTTTTCCACAGGCTACAACATGCAACATGCAACACTTATGTACACTAGTGCACAAAATTGTTTTTTTGGCAGTATGCCAACGTAACCCGAATTTCCATCCCCGCAACTCTAGGTGACGCCACACTCACACACAAAGTTTTCCTTCCTGCTAAACTGGACAACACCATACAAGATGGGATAATATAGAGCTGGCTTCTTTTGACAAAAATCTGCAACTTGCTAGTATGTAAGTCATTCCAAGAATTTTGGAGAGTCAAATCATCTCAAGTTGGCCAAATTTATATGATAAAATAATAACATTTATGATGTCAACTAAATATCATTAGATTTCTCATTAATTATATTTTCATAGTATACTTATTTGATATCATAAATCTTCATAATTTTTTTTATAATTTTGATCAAACTTGAGATTATTTGACTCTTCAAGATTCTTGGAATGTCTTATAATTTGGAATGGAGGGAGTAGCTAACAGTGTGTGTCGGTATCTTGTGGAAGGTAGAGTGGATCTGTGACAATTGCTACGGTATCTTGTGGAAGGTAGAGTGGATCTGTCACAATTGCTACTTCGCTCCAGCCACTGCCTGGTTCTTTCATATTATAGAGTTTTTTTTTTTTGTCTGGTGGACACCACTGAAGCGTGGCTCTGTGCCAAGCACACTCAAATTGTCATTTTAGGGCAATGCTACGGTACACCATTTACTTGTTATTAGGAGGTAATACCTCAAGTAAATCTGAGCCATTAATTCTTTAATTTCTTTTTGAAGTAGTTAACGAATTAATCAACCTGAAAAAGAAAAAAGACGTTGTCAAATCCTCTAATCAAGAGAGAGAATCAGGAGCACACGGCGCTTTCCTTTCCATGCCCATGGCCTCTTCCTTTTGGGCTTAACGTAAATACCCTACTATTTTAGTTCCATTTTTATTTTTTTTGCTAATGTATACATGTACATATAGGTTCTATGTATAAAAGTTTTTAGCAAAAACAACGAGTATTCAACTAAATACCCTGAATAAATATTTTAATCTACTCATATATGAATGAGGTTATTTTATATATTTTTAGTTTTGATATTTTTGTCTTAAAGATGGCTAAATTTACAGAAATCGGCTTAATCCTGCTTTCATGTTGCTTTTGGAAAGCAGTAGCTATCACGCTTACATGGTGGATGCATGATGACTAGGTTTAGAAGCAAACCAATAAATGATACATGTCTCACTTGATGATGAACGTTGAACGGCTAGTTTCCAAACAAACTAGCCAAGAACCATAAATACTAGGGCGCCACCTATTGTTGTATCAGTAGATGCACAATAACATGTGGTTGGAACTTGGAAGAGAGTTTAAGGTTAAACGAAAAAAAAAAGTAAAGGCAGATTGATTGGTGTGTTCTCAATTAGCCGTGGCTCTTCATATTTTACTAGGTGGAGAGGTCTTGCCACCAATGAAAGTAAAAACTTATACAAATCCTAATCTAGCTTCTAACTAAATCGACCATGTCGAATTCCAAAACAAGCTAAGCTTGTTTCTACGAACCCGGATTTTTCCAATGGCCATAATTCTCTCATCCGAACTCTTAAATGGACATTCCACAAATACATTTTGTCATCTCAATGAGAGTACTTAATGGTAAAGTCTATTTTATGATTCGATACGCTCCTTTAAACTGATCTGGCTGGTTTTAGGAAACTGATTAAGCTGTTTTCCCAAACTGTAGGGCACGTGCGAATTTTGATCGCGAACACCTCAGTTCACATAACAACAGCACAAAAACAATCATCATCTGCACATAGCAGTTACAACGAGAAGGTCCTGCCTCGAACTACAAAAGCAAAAAAGCTCACTCTCATACATGATGAGCCTGATAAATCAAGGATCTGCATTCTTGATTATTTTCGGTGATTTTATTAGACCAAGAAAATAAAAATACAAATGCATTCTTGACTATAGGCTGCGCACACAGATGATTGTTGGAAAGGTGAAAGAAAAAGATAATTGTTTACATGCACAATTGCATGTCGATTGATACTGCATCAGTTTCTTCACATGCTAGGGCGCACTTGTACCACTTTTATCTTGGGTAGCAGGAAGGTGTCCATAGTTTGAGCAGCTCAGAAGATCTGGAAGTCTTCTCAACCTTGGTCCTCCAAGTGGTCTCCCGTTCATGCGTTTTGGCTTTATATCCTACGTTTGAAAGTGAAATGTTATGCGCTTTTGTTTTAAAACAAAAACATCAAATTGCCCAAGGCCCAAAAATAAGCAGGGACAGGTCAATATATTTTGATCTCGAAGGGAGCAATTTCAATTTGCCTATAGGCTATAGCCCTGTACTGGAAATAATATGTTTCTTCTCCCCTGGTTATTGTGACTTCTTCATGAAAACTTTTGGAATTAATATTTAGAGCTTACAAGTTGTTCTTATTACAATTTTCCGAACAGTAACTGTCAGGGAAAATGTGTATTCTATAATATTTTGAGTCTCTTTTATTATTGACCGATCATAAGAAAGAGTTAGGCGGTGCATCGTGCATGCCACTGACCAAATGAACCAGGCTTACTCACATAAGCTACTTTCTATAAATTGGAATCATATAAATATATTCTTGTTAAACCCTAAACCTTGCCCGGCTCACGTTAATCATATGAGCATCAACATTGTGTGGTTCGTACAGCCTACTCATGACTCACAGCACAGGCAGTAACTTCTGTTTCTTCAGATAACATGTAAAGTACCAGCAGCATATATCAGATACTTAGATCAAACATCAGACCAAGGAAATCAGTCACAATCTAATTTATTGATGAACACTTAAAGGGAGCAACAACAAATACAGTGCATATATACCAGTGAAAAAAGACCAAAGAAAATTGTGTTAGGCTGGGCTCTTGGCAGCATACCTGGTCAAATATCACCGTAGGGATGGCGAGAGTTGTGACTGCATTAGGAGAGTCTACTATTCCCGATATCCTACCCTCGCATGGGCAGCATGATAGTAAAAGATACACCTGTATATAATCCCCAATCCCAGAAGTTAATATACTATTCAGCATGCATGATACTTCAAGATAAGTTAGTTGAGATATACCCTGCTTCCTACCTGCTCCTTAGAATACCCAAATCTGGAAAGGTACTCGATGGCATTCAGAACTGCACGTTTGTAGGCAACAGATGCATCAAGAAAATGCTGCTTCCCATACTCATCTACACTGATGCCCTCAAACACTAACCACTCTGAGAAACGTGGCTCGACAGGACCTATCTCAAAGATAGGGCTCACATGAAGTGGTGTTGGACCAACTGGAGTTAAGTATTCCTTCATCCCACCTCTTATGATCTCACACCTATACAGGGTGCAAGAAATTTTTAGAAGCAGGCAACGAAAAGAAATTTTACATAGGCAGATTTTTTTTATCCAATTGGCAGATTAAACCAGCATGTTGATATGTGCTGGGAGTGTGGTTCAGAAATAATTGATCACAACTACACACAAATGGAGTGAGTTTTTTAGAATACCAGGGACGAACCCCTGCCCACTGCAAGTGGAGTGAGTTTGATCCCAGCAAATAATGCAATGTGCCATGATATGATGATAGGATAGGAGCATCAATTAAACCAATTCCATGAAACACGATATGGCAAAATCTGATAATAGACCTTTTTCTAACCCTATGAGTTCACTTACTCATATTCTATATGCGTGTGTTATGAGAAGTCCTATGCAAGAAGCAATGAAGATGGCTGGTGCTAGTATTACTGAACTAGTATCTTTATAAAATATGATGGAATTTCAATAAGTTTCCTAACACTGGTGGATCCAATTTAATTTGATGCAATTGGCTGTTTTGGTCCATACTTAGAGGTCTGCTAGATGAATGTGAGATGTCAGATCTATCCATAAAACATTGTATATCATGTAGTACTGAAATGTAGATAAGAACAAAATTTATTACTTGAGATCAAGGAATCCGCTCATTTCAATTGCTCCACACAATGAAATTTCGCCATCGCCCTGGGAGAAGTGCATATCACCAGTGCTAAGGTTTGCTCCTTCAACAAATACTGGTAGATAAACTTTGGAACCTCTGCTTAGATTCTTTATGTCACAATTCCCGCCATTTTCCCTTCCAGCAATAGTTCTGGCTGCTTCATTTGCAATTTTGTGCCATTCAGCAGTCCCTTCTTGAACCTGCATCGCATTGTATTCATTACAAATATGGCACCGCAGTCTGCAGCCAAAACACTTTAGGTCTATTGAAAACAGAACCTTTTACTGTGCTCTAGGAAATACTCTGTCTGTCCTGAATAAATAGATTCCTAGCACAAAAATTTGTCTACAAATAAATCAATCTCTATGAGTCTGAATGGTTCACCAACCCATTTATTTTTTTCAAAGTTCTCTCATATTTATTACCGCTCCTAAATTCCTCAATCTAGGCTTGAGTTTTTGTAGTTGGATGGATGTAGCAAATGCTATAATTACCATGCGACTGGAATAATCATAGATAAGTGTGCAACTACTCAAATTAATAAAGGGTAGTATGGTCTTTTCCTTGTGATACTAATCTATCCTAAACTTACTAGGAATCCATTTATTCAGGGACAGAGGGAGTATAAAAAGATTAATTGTAGAGATGTGCTTCTATGCCCTTCCCTAAGCGAAAAGCAATGTTATTAAAAGCTGGTAATGAGCGGCTGAAAATTCATCCCTCAGTTTGTTGTAGGTAACACAAACAATTTCCCATATAACCCTAGGCACTAAAGTGAAAACAAAATGACCATGCCTTCCCAAGTAAGCAATTCTCAGGGGTCGGTAACTGAGCAAGGGGCCTCTGGTGTAGAACTTCACACAGTTTAATAGTCTCTGGCCTTGTCTCAGACAATTTTTTCTCTCTTTCGTTCCATATATTAAGAAGCTCAACTGATGGTGCAGTTCCCACTACACCAGGATGAGTTAATCCTGGAAAACGAACACCTGGTATATGCCAAAATCGAATTACTGAAGGATCCAAAACCGAATTATCACAGCAACAACAAGAATCTATACCTGGTATCTGAGGGGAGTATGCGTAAATTCCTTCGAAATACCAAATGGCTTTTCTTGCGCTAGGGAAGTGGTCGGTTAAGAATCCACCTCCATTCTCCCTTTCAAGTATTGCAGTATAACCCCACTCATTGCCTGGGAGTGGTCCAAGGTTGCAGATTTCTACCGCGAGAAGATCACCTGGTGAAGCTGGAACCCCTTCAGAATCAACTACTCTTAGTGGCCCACTAAGATAATGAGCCTGTGGAATATCTGTAGTCAGTTTGGCTCACACTGGAAGCACTGGAACAAAGGGAAGATTAAATGACAACTCCAGCCGAAGAAATATAAAAAACTTACAATTGAGAAATCCATGAATTTCAGGTCATCTGCAAAGTTATCATCCCTAACCCGCCCTCCTGTAAAATCGACCATCTCAACACGGAACAATTCGCCTTCAGTTACATCAGCAACAGAAGGGATATCTGGATGCCAGCGGTTGTGGAGAGGGACCGTTTGCTCCCATGGCAGCTTCTTCACATCTATGGGCACTACCAGTCTAGGAGTCAGTGGAGCCATGTTTCAGTACAGTACCTCAAGAACTTGGTCCCTTTGTAAGCTTCATGCACCTTTATAATGGTAGGATATGCATGTTGATGAATCTGCTAATGGTAAAAACAAGGAGGAGAAAACGAATCACAGGAAGACATTTTTCAAACAAACATACACTTGGGAAGCTCAGTTGAAGCCGAGCAGTTTTTCACCTTGCCAGAGGACAGTTTCACCTTGCTATACTATTTGTGTTTGGAGTTGCTTTGGATAACCTAGTCACTATCAGGTAGGAATTTTTTTGTTGGTCTGGCCCATCCCTATAGACTATCCAGAGCTATGACGGTGAGATATTTTCTTGTCCTATAGCAGTACTTACCAACCAAATTGGCTTGTCTTATTCATTTGTGTTTTCCACAGACTGCGACATGCAACACTTAGGTACTGGTGCACAAAATTGTCCATCCCTTCGAGGCCTTTTTTTTTTGTTGGCAGTATGCCAACGGAATGTCCATCCCTTCGAGGCCTCGATTCTAGGGGATGTCACACAAACGTCACACACAACGTTTGCTAGGCCTGTTTAGTTTCCAAAAATTTTTGCACAGTATCCATCACATCGAATCTTGCAGTACATGTATAGAGTATTAAATATAGACGAAAAAAAAAACTAATTGTATAGTTGGGTGAGAAATCGCGAGACGAAATTTTCGAACCTAATTAGTCCATAATTAGACACTAATTACCAAATACAAACGAAAGTGCTACAGTAACCAAAACCCAAAAAATTTTGCATCTAAACGCGTCCTAAACTGGACAACACCGTAGAAGAAGGGACAATCTAGAGCTGGCTTCTTTTGAAGAAAATCTGCAACTTGCTAGTATGTAGCTAAAAGTTCTATATTTGTTCCAAGAAGCAGAATTGACAAGTACTTCTGCAGAAAGCTACATTAGTATTTCCCTTTTAAGAGTTATTTGAAGTATTGTATAACTTTCCTATTACAAGATATAATTGCTACTCTTGAGCCAGGAGTGGAAATACAAAGTTTTACCAGTATGTAAGAAATACATTTAATATAATATTATAAATCCAAATCTCTATTCAGCATACAGTTGGAACAACTTGAAAATAATAAAGCATTGCATAAAATAAGAGTTAAAGACTAAATTGATTTATACAACGACAACAATAAAACATTTAAGTCCCAAACAAGTTGGGGTACGCTAGAGTTAAAACCCAGCAGAAGCAATCAAGGTTCAGGCACGTGAATAGCTATTTTTCAAGCACTCCTATCTAAGGCTAAGTCTTTAGTTATATTCCATCCTTTCAAGTCTTCTCTTATTGCCTTTACCCAAGTCAACTTCGGTCTTCCTCTGCTCTCTTCACGTTACTATCCTGGCTTAGGATTCCAGTACGCACCGGTGTCTCTGGAGGTCTCCGTTGGACATGTCCAAACCATCTCAACCGATGTTGGACAAGCTTTTCTTCAATTGGTGCTACCCCTAATCTATCACGTATATCATCGTTCCGAACTTGATCCCTTCTTGTATGACCGCAAATCCAACGCAACATACGCATTTCCGCGACACTTATCTGTTGAACATGTCGTCTTTTCGTAGGCCAACATTCTGCACCATACAACATAGCAGGTCTAATCGTCGTCCTATAAAACTTGCATTTTAGCTTCTATGGTACCATTTTATCATATAGGACACCAGATGCTTGGCGCCACTTCATCAATCCTGCTTTGATTCTATGGCTAACATCTTCATCAATATCCCCGTCTCTCTATAGCATTGATCATAAATATCGAAAGATATCCTTCCTAGGCACTACTTGACCTTCCAAACTAATATCTTCCTCCTCCTGAACAGTAGTGCCGAAGACTAAATTGATTTATACAACCAAAAATATATTTTAACACTTAGGGCGTGTCCAGGACTGCTCAACAAACTCCACCATGGAGCAGCTCCACAAAAAAAAACTAGAGTTTGTGGAGCGCCCCTTAGGTACCCTCACAACTCCACCTTTTTTTCTCAAGCAAAGTACGTGGAGCTAAACTTGTTTGGCTAAAAAACGTAAAGCGGAACTGAAAAACGTGGAGTAGAGCAGTCCCAAGCACCTCCTTATTTGTGCTATCACAAAGCTGCCTCATCTTATTAACCTTTTATAAAGCGTGTGTTCAGCTTCCAAACATTCGTGATCCAGCTGGTAGTGAAAGGAAGGGCAATGGTACAGATTGACTGAACCACAACTCCGCAATGCTCATTCCATTAAATATCCACCACTCATATATAGTTCTCTGAGTTGTCACGTGTCCTCTAACATCCTCCTAAGGCTACAACCAGCATCCGTTTGTCAAACTCATTTCTTCACCCGCTTTAGGACTTCTTCAGCCTCCAGAGGCCATTTGAGGAGTTCAGCAGCATCTGTCTATAGTATGCTAGTACTGGATTAACAGTGTGTGTTGGTTTCTTGTGTGCAAGGTAGAGTGAATCTGCCAGCTGCCTGGTTCTTTCATATTACACCATCCTCACTTCACTGCTAGTTGCATACTTGTGTGTGAAGTCATTTCTTTTTTTAAAACGAAAGTGTGAAGTCATTTCTCGAGTTGAGCCTATGACCATAGTACCACTATCTCAGCATGACTTCGACAAGATCACCACCCCAAATAAGAAAATTTCTAGAGAGTAATGCGCAACTTTGTAGCAATACAGACACAGACAATATGGCAGCACTCAGGTGTTTCTGTCCTCATACATGATGACTGCCTGACAAATCGAAGATCTACATTATGGATTCCAGGTCAAGTACATAGATGATCCTTGGAAGTTGGAAATATCAAGATGATTATTTGTGTGTATAAAGTAGAAGGATACGGCATCAATTTCCAGATCAGATATGCCCCTAGGGCGCCCTTGAGCCACTTTGGTCCTGGGTGACAGGAAGATGCCCATTGTTTGAGCAGCTCAGGAGATCTGGAAGTCTTATCAATTTTGGTCCCAGTCTTCCTCTCAAGTGTTTTGGCTTTATATCCTATGTTAGCAATTGAAATGTTATGCAGTGAAGTTAAAAAAAGGATTCATGTAAAAGAATACTTATGAAGCAAGGATATACTCTCTTGACTTGTCCAACATGACTAGTTTGATATAAACTAAGACCAAGTTTAATCGTGAAATACAAATTCAATCTGTCCTTAGAGAAAATAATTTATTCACCCTTGCTAGAATTGTGTGGATTCGTCATTAGGCTAACCCTAGAAGGGTAGCAATGTATATTAGTCATACATGGGCCTCATGGGCCTAATACACTCATACTCTCATACTCCAACACCCCCCCGCAGTCTGAACTACCGTCGCAGCGGAGTTACAGACTGGACATGAAAAGAAGCACACACACGAGCCCCCCCACAGACGCAACTAGCCACCAATGATGTTGAGGCTGGAGCGAAACTCGGTGAAGGTCGATGACGGGAGGCCCTTGGTGAAGATGTCGGCAAACTAGGAGGTGGTCGGGACGTGGAGGACCCGAACATCGCCGATGGCAACCCGATCACGGACAAAGTGTAGGTCGATCTCCACATGCTTGGTCCGTTGGTGCTGCACGGGGTTGGTGGAGAGGTACACCGCACTGACGTTGTCGCAGTAGACCAGCGTGCTCTGGGAGAGAGGGCTGTGGAGCTCGGCAAGGAGCTGTCGGAGCCAGGAGGCCTCAGCCACGCCGTTAGCGACAGCTCGGTACTCCGCCTCGGCACTGGATCGGGAGACCACCGGCTGGCGCTTGGACGACCAGGACACCAGGTTGCCGCCCAGAAAGACAGCGTAGCCGGAGGTAGAGCGCCGAGTGTCCGGACACCCGGCCCAGTCGGCGTCAGTGTAGACGACGAGCTCGGTGGAGGAAGACCGCTGAAGGAGTAAGCCGTAGTCGACAGTGCCGCGGAGGTAACGGAGGAGGCGCTTGAGCGCAGTGAGGTGAGGCTCTCGGGGATCATGCATGTGAAGGCATATCTGCTGCACTGCATAGGTGATGTCTGGCCTGGTGAAGGTGAGGTACTGAAGGGCACCTGCAAGACTCCGGTAAGCAGTGGGGTCTGCCACGGTGGTGCCCACGGCCTCTGACAGCTTGCCCTGTGTGTCAACTGGAGTAGAGCAGGGCTTGCAGTTAGTCATCCCAGCACGCTCCAGGATATCAAGAGTGTACTGCCGCTGGTGAAGGAGAAGGCCGGTGGGGCGAGGCTCAACAGTGACCCCGAGGAAGTGGTGGAGCACACCAAGATCCTTCATAGCAAACTCCTGCTGAAGAGAGGCGATGACACGGCTGAGTAAGGACGGGCTGGAGGCTGTGAGGACAATATCATCAACGTAGAGCAGCAGATAGGCAGTCTCAGCTCCATGGTGATAGATAAACAGGGACGTATCCGACTTGGCCTCCACAAACCCCAGTGTCAGCAGGAAAGCAGCAAACCGAGAGTACCACGCCCGGGGGCCTGCTTGAGGCCGTAGAGAGACTTGTTGAGCCGGCAGACCATGTCCGGACGAGAAGAGTCAACAAACCCCGCTGGCTGGCTGCAGTAGACTGTCTCGGTGAGAGTCCCGTGGAGAAAAGCATTCTTGACGTCCAGCTGATGCACGGGCCAAGAGCGACTGAGAGCCAGGGAGAGCACTGTGCGTACGGTGGCCGGCTTCACCACGGGGCTGAAAGTCTCATCATAATCGACTCCAGGGCGCTGAGTGAAACCCCGAAGAACCCAGCGAGCCTTGTACCTCTCAAGGGTACCATCAGCCCGCCGCTTGTGTGTCCAGATCCACTTGCCGGTGACGACGTTGGATCCGGGTGGACGGGGCACCAGATCCCATGTCTGGTTGACGAGGAGAGCCGCGTACTCCTCTTCCATCGCGCGGCGCCAATGAGGGTCCGACAAGGCGTCGCGAACGGAAGAGGGTACAGGAGAGATCTGCGGGTCGTCGGGCATCGTCGCGAGAGCCCGGGGCCGCAGGGTACCAGCCGCGTGACGCGTCACCATAGGGTGAACATGCCGCAGGTGTCGGTGAAGGAGTTGCGGGTGGTACACCGGCGACGCGACACGGGCAGCCTGAGGCGGCGGCGGCGGTGTAGGGGTCGCCGGCGGAGAAGGAGCCACCGGTGGTGTAGGCGTCACCGGTGGAGAGGTGGACCCCGGTGGTGCCGGAGGCAGCGTTGCCGCCGGCACACGGCGCTGGTAGACGTGCACCGGCTGGGCGAAACGCGCAGGAGGTGCGACAGGCGGCGTCCCCGGACCCGCTGCGGACGGAGGGGCAGGGGCAGCTCCGGAGGGCGACGCCTCCAGACCCGGGCAGGACGCAGGGCCAGGGGCGTCACTGGTGGGCGGCGAGCAGGGGCACAGGCCCGGCGAGGGGCACGGGGAAGCAGTACCTGCAGGAGACAGCGGTAAAAGCGGCTAGACCACCGTGTCAGTGGGAAACAGAGAGAAGGGTCAGGATCGGGGGTGGGAGATGGTGTGGTGGTGGTGGAGAAGGGGAAGACAGACTCATCAAACACCACGTGGCGAGAGATGAGGACCCGACGGGAGGTGAGGTCAAAGCACCGGTACCCCTTGTGATCCGGGGAGTACCCAAGGAAGACACACAGAGCGGAACGGGGAGCCAGCTTGTGGGGAGCGGTGGCAGTGGTGTTAGGGTAACACGCACACCCGAAGACACGAAGGTGGTCATACCGAGGAGGGGTACCGAAGAGAGCGTGGTGTGGTGTGGGAGCCGGGCAGGCAGCGGAAGGAAGGCGGTTAAGGAGATAGGTGGAGGTGTGCAGACTCTCGGCCCAGAAGCGAGCAGGAAGCGACGCCTGGAGCAGAAGGGTGCGCATGGTGTCGTTCGTGGTGCGAATCATGCGCTCGGCCTTGCCGTTCTGGGAGGAGGTATACGGGCAAGACATGCGCAACTGGACACCGTGAGAGAGGAAGAAGGCGCGGGAGGTGCCGTTATCGAACTCACGGCCATTGTCACACTGGACGGCCTTGATGGTAAGGCCGAACTGAGTAGACACCCAGGCGAAAAAGTGGAGAAGAGTGGTGAAGGTATCCGACTTTGCACGCAAGGGGAAAGTCCACGAATAATGCGAGAAATCGTCAACCACCACAAGATAGTATTTATACCCATAAATGCTGATGACAGGAGATGTCCATAGGTCGCAGTGTACAAGATCAAACACATGCGTAGCATGTGAAGAAGAAGAACAAAAAGGGAGACGAACATGACGGCCCAGCTGGCACACATGACACAAGTGCTCATCGTGAGCCCGAGTACAACCAATGTCGGAACTGCGACTAAGCTGCGTCAGAGCCATCACGTCCAGGATGGCCGAGGCGACGGTGCCAAGTGGTGGAAGAAGGAGTGGCGGCGAAGGCAGCTGACAAAGTAGACGGCGACGAAGAGGAAGCAGACGTCGAAAACCGAAGGGTGTAAAGGGGTCCCGTGCTGTCACATCGGAGAAGAGGACGCCGGGAAGCCAAATCCTTTACAGTAAGACTAGAAGAGTCAAATTTAACAGAACAGGAATTGTCAGCTGTAAAACGACGAATAGAAAGAAGGTTGTGAACCATAGAGGGTGCAACAAGAATGTCAGGAAGAAGAAAGGAACCATGAGTGCCGGCGGCACCCACGGACGTAACTGGAATACACGAACCATTCGCGACCATGATGGACGAAGGATGAGAGGAAGAAGGAGGGTGAATAGAGGAGAGTATACCAGGGTCTGGAGTAGTGTGGTAAGTGGCACCCGAGTCGGCAATCCAGTCGGTACCGGCAGGCGGTGTCAGGGCCATGGTGCTGAAGGATCTGGCCAAGGCCGCCGGGTTCCAACCGACAGGCCCGGGCAAGGTGTCGGGAGGTGGCACCCACGAAGATGCGCCGGGAGGTGTAGCCCACGCAGACGGGGAGTGAAACCCCGGAGGAGCTCCAGTGAGCAAGGCCACTGGTGGGCGAGGCTCTCCGCCTGGAGCCGGGAAGGGCCACATGGAGATGCGCCCCAACCACAAGTTGTGGAAAGAGGGCCAGGCTGCACCCCGTGGAGTCGCGGGCGACTGGTGGCTCCCTGGAGGCACCGGTGTGTGGTGGCCCCCGCGGCCCCCACGCCCCCCTCCGCGGCGACGGCGGACGCCACGGCCCCCCCCCCCCCACCCCCGCCTGGCCCGGGGGGAGGAGAACCAAGAAGCGACGACGGCGGTGGAGCGAACGAACGCGCCGGAGGAGTAGCGGCCAGGGCAGTCGAGGAAGACGAGGACCCTGGCGCGGAGGTGGACCCTGGCTGGACGCCCTGAGTGAGCTCCTCCATGACAAGGTCGTCACGGACCTGCAGGAAGGAGGGAAAGGGCCTCTGCCGGGTGATCCACGTCCGGAGGTGGGCGTAGCGGTCACTGAGCCCGCGGAGGACATTGAGGACCAGAATGCGGTCCTCCACGGGCCAGCCAAGGTCGCCGAGGGAGTCCGCCATGCTCTTCATGCGCCGGCAGAAGTCGCCAACGGAGAGGTCACCCTGGACGAAGGTGCGGAAGCTCGCATCGAGACGCAGGGCCCGGGCTTCGGCATTGCCTAGAAACTGGCCCTCGAGCGCAAGCCAGGCCCGGCGAGCGTCAGCAGAGTTGCGGACGAGGTCGTGGAGGTCCAGGGAGATCGTCCCGAGGATCCAGGAGAGGACGACGCTGTCAAGGCGCAGCCACGATGGGGTCTGGACCGCGACCGAGGCGTCGACTAGGACGTGGTCGTCGAGGGCGTAGCGGCGGAGGGTGAGGAGAACCAGGTCCCTCCAGCGGGCATAAGAGGGCGACTCAGGCTCGAGGACGACCGGGACGAGGAGTCGGATGTTCTGGACACCCCCGGCCTGGTAGTGGAGCTGAGCCACGTGCGGGTCGGCCGGGTCGTGCCAGATGACCGTGGTGTGAGACGCGCGGTGACCCGTCGAGCCTGAGGAGGTGGCCGCGGTGTCGTAGGATGTAGGGAGGACGAGGAGCTGCTCCGCCTCAGCGATCTGGCGGGCCAGGGCATCAGCCGCGTCGCGCTCGCGCTCCAAAGCGAGGGCGGCCGCCCGCACCCGGGCCTGGCTGTCCGCAGCAGCAGCCCGTGCAGCCACGAGAGCGGCGGCGAGAGCGGAGTTGGCCCCTGCCGTCTGGAGAGGGGCAGGGGGCGGCAGAGGAGGGGGAGCGGGGAAGAAGAAAGGCTCCAGGGTCTCCCCCGCGCCCCCAGCGGCAGCGGTGTGGCTGCCTGCGCCCGCGCCCGCGACGGCGGGGCCGCCTGCGCCCGCGCCCGCAGCGGCGGGGCCGCCTGCGCCCGCACCCGTAGCGGCGGGGTCGCCTGCGCCCGCGCCCGCAGCGGCGGCTGGGCCACCCACGCCCGCGCCCGCGCCCGCGCCGGCACCTGCGCCCACGCCCGCAGCGACAGCGGCGGCGGCCGGGCCATCCGCGTCCGCGGCAAGGAGGCCGGCGCCCGCGCGCTGGGCCCACGACGGGTAGGGAAGGGAGGGGAAAACGTGGAAGTAGGTTGGGGAGGGAGGGGGAGGGCGGCCAGCCATGGCGGCGGCAAGAGGCCGGCCGGCGGCGCCTGGCGGCTGGTTGGGGAAGGGGAGGGAGGAAAACCTAGTCTGATACCATGCTAGAATTGTGTGGATTTGTCATTAGGCTAACCCTAGAAGGGTAGCAATGTATATTAGTCATACATGGGCCTCATGGGCCTAATACACTCATACTCTCATACTCCAACAACCCTGGCTATTGTGTCTGCTTCATGTAAAATTCCAGTATTAACATTTACAAGTTGTTCATCTCGTTTGACCATATTAAACGTAACTTTCAGGGAAAAGTTTATTTTTGATTGTTGAGTCTCTTGTATCACAGACTGCTTTATAAGAAATAACTCAGTGATACATGCCACTGGTCAAGTGTGATCAAGCTTACTCACATAATCTACTTTCAACAAAATGGTAGCTAATATAAATCTACTTTTACTGAACCATTGATCAAGCCCAGCTCACACCGCATGAAGTAAATTGGCTCATATCAAATCCCCTGATGTATGCTGTTCTGGTATTACATAAGCTAATCCTATTAGCATCAACATTGATTCGTAGAGCCTACTCACAATTAACTGACAGCACAGGCACTACATTTTTTATTTTCCAGATAACACATAGTATCAGCAGCTCATCTCAGATATTTAGATCAAACATCAGACCAAAGGACATAATTATTTAATAGTCTGATAATGAACAGTGGAGAAGGAACAACAACAAATACAATGCATCACATCACAGTAAAAAGGAATAAGGAAATTGTGTTGGTCTGTTAAGGGTGAACCTGATCAAATATTGCTGTAGGGATGGCAAGAGTTGCAACTGCATTAGGAGAGTCTACTATTCCAGAGATCCTACCCTCACAGGGACAGCAAGATAGTAAGAGATACACCTGTACATATCCCCCAATGTTAAGGCAAATGTTCAACATATATGGTACTTAGAGGATAATCATTAGTTACCCTACTGCCTACCTGCTCCTTGGAGTACCCAAATCTGGAAAGGTACTCAATGGCATTCAGGACTGCGCGCTTGTAAGCAACTGATGCATCAAGGAAATGCTGCTTCCCAGATTCATCCACACTTATGCCCTCAAACACTAACCACTCTGAGAAACGTGGCTCAACAGGACCGATCTCAAAGATAGGGTTCACATGTAGTGGTGTCGGACCAACTGGGGACAAGTATTCCTTCATCCCCCCTCTTATGATCTCGCACCTATACACAATGCCAGAGGGGACTGTTAATTCTGAGAAGCGCACAAGGGAAGTTGAATTTCCATAGGCAGATTTTATTTATCCAGCTGACAGTCATCATGTACAGCAACATTGATTTGAATCAGCTGCGTGGTTCAGAAATAATTGATCACTGATGGAGTGAGTGTATCTGAACCGTTACAAATATACAAGCTAGAAACCGTTAATGTAAGTTTATCTATTGTGATGACAGAATAGAACATCAACTAATGCAACGCCATGAAAACATGATATAGCAAATCCCATTCTTTATGAACTATTTGAGAAATCCCATGAACTTGCTTCCTATTCTTCATGAGTTATCTGAGAAATACCATGCAAGCTGCTATGAAGATGACTGGTGCTAGTGTACCGGACTAGTATCTTTATAAAAATCGATGTGACATAATAATGTGAGGTTTACTACAATGTTGGATCTGAAATTCTGATATGATGCAGGTGATTGTTTTGTCCATCCTTAGGTCCAGTAGCTGAATGCATGTTGTCTGCCAGACATATTTATAAATCACAATATAAAAAGTAATATTGAAGTGTAAATAAGTACAAAGTTTATTACTTTAGCTCAAGGAATCCACTCATTTCGATTGCTCCACAAAATGAAACTTCACCATCGCCCTGGGAGAAGTGCATATCACCAGTGCTAAGATTTGCTCCTTCAACAAATACTGGTAGATAAACTTTGGAACCTCTGCTTAGATTTTTTATGTCACAATTACCGCCATTCTCCCTTCCTGGAATAGTTCTGGCTGCTTCATTTGCCATTTTGTGCCATTCAGCAGTCCCTTCCTGAATCTGCACAGTATTGCACTAATTATGAACATGGCACTCAACCAAACAGGTAGCAAGTTATACTTAAGTCTGACAGATTAATGTTGCTTTTTTTAATGTAAGATTAATGTTGCTTTGTAGGTCACAAAAAAGGATTAATCGTACAGGTGTGACTCTACCCTACACAGAGTGAAAAACACAAATCTTGAATCAACACAATAAGCAGATGGGTGCTCATGCCTTTCCAAGTAAGCAGTTCTCAGGGGTCGGTAAATTAGCAAGGGGCCTCTGGTGTAGGACTTCACACAGTTTAAGAGCCTGTGGACTTGTCTCAGCCAATCTTTTCTCCCTTTCATTCCATATATTAAGAAGTTCAACTGATGGTGCAGTTCCCACTATACCAGGATGAGTCAATCCTGGAAAGCGAACACCTGGTATAGGCCAAAACATAATTATGGAAGGATCCAAAACTGCAAAGCTTCATTCACAGCAATAACAAGAAACTTTACCTGGTATCTGAGGGGAGTATGCATAAATTCCTTCGAAATACCAAATGGCCTTTCTCGCAGTAGGAAAGTGGTCAGTTAAGAACCCACCTCCATTCTCTCTTTCAAATATTGCCGTATAACCCCACTCATCTCCAGGAAGTGGGCCAAGGTTGCAGATTTCTACCGCAAGAAGATCACCTGGTGAAGCTGGAACCCCTTCAGAATCAACTATTCTTAGGGGGCCACTCAGATAATGAGTCTGTAGAATATCTGTAGTCAGTCTAGCTCACAATGAAAGCTATAGAGTAAATAAAAAATTGAAGACATCTCCAACAACAGCAAAATATAAACTTACAATTGTGAGATCCAGGAATTTGATGTCATCTGCAGAGTTATCATCTCTAACCCGCCCTCCGGTCCAATCTACCATCTCAACGCGGAACAATTCCCCTTCGGTTACATCAGCGACAGGAGGGATATCTGGATGCCAGCGGTTATGGAGAGGAACCTTTTGCTCCCATGGCTGCTTCTTCACATCTATGGGCACTACCAGTCTAGGAGTCAGAGGAGCCATGTTTCATTACAGTATCTCCTCAAGAGCTTCTTCCCTTTGGAAGCTTTGTGCACCTTTATAATGGTAGGTATACATGGTGCTGAGTCATGCTAAAAGACAAAAACTAGAAGCGAAAGGATTCCAGGGAAAACATGATTTAAAACATTCATAATCCTGTGAAGCACATAGAAATATGAATGGTGGATCTGGTTACTAACCCAAGTTTTCTTTGCAAAGAAATATCCAAAAAAAAAGGGCACGGTTTCACCTACTGCCATATCATGTGTTTGGAGTTGCTTTCTATAACCAAGTCACCATCAGGTAAGAAGTTTCTTGCTGGGCCCGCACATCTCTATAGAGTATAGACCACTAAAAACTAAGAGGGTAAGATATTTTCTTGTTCCATAGCAGTACCAACCAACTTAGCTTGTCTCATTCGTTTGTGTTCTGCACAGGCCATGACATGCAGGACTTGTGCTACTGATGCACAAAATTATTTTTTTTAGGCAATACTCCAACATAATATATTAATATCCGTGTCCATCCCCAGAACACTAGCCACTTGGGCTTGTGAGTATCAACAAACCGAAGTTTGCATTCCTGCTAAACTGGACAAGATCATACAAGCAGGGATAATTTAATGCTGTTTGTGTTTACACAAGATTCACAGCTTGCTAGCAGGTAGCTAAAATTTTTTTATTCATTCAAAGAAGCAGAATTCAAAAATAATAATGGAAGCAAGTAAACTTTTCCCATTTAAGAATGATGAACTGTTATGGGCATAGGCCTTGAGGCCCACCAACAGTAGGGCAGCAGCAACAGTCAGTGGCGTTTATCATTAGTTATAATTGTCATTTGAATTATCTGGTTGTTAGCAGGTTGTTAGAGATAAGATTAAGTTGTTGGGCTTAGAGATTTGCTTGTTAGACTGTTTTGTTAGGATCATGTGTTAGGAATGTGTATCATTTATATCAATCACACAGGAACCCTAAAAGGCAGTAAGAGCCTGCAGATGTAGGGTGGCTAGCCGGTTCTTTGTTCTATCCCATCTATCCTAGTCCATCTATATCATGAACAGTACTGTAAAACCTCCCTGCTAGTGTTATAGAATAGAATTGTTGCAGCAGACCCAACAGTGGGAATACAAACTTTTGCCAGGGTGTAAGAAACACATAACAGAATATTATTAGTCCAAAACTACAAATTTCTATCTAGCATATTGCTGGTAAAACTTGGAAATAATGAAAAAAAATGCATAGATGAGAGTTAGAGACTAATCTATTCCCCCAAAAATGTCCATATTTAAATGAGAAGACTTAATTACATTTGCTATCACTGAAGCTGATTCACCTTACTAACCTTTTACATGTCAAAAGGCTTGTGTTTCTAGCTTCCAAACATTTCTGAAGTAGCTGCCTAGAGTGACAAGAAGGGTGTGCTTCTACATGGACAGATTGAATGAGTCACAACCTCCATCTACTATCCATGACTTGTATGCTTCCCTGATCAGTGACCTGTCCTTTAACATCCTAAGGCCCAGTCTGCATCCTTTGTCAAACCCTTTTTTCTTCACCCACTACATGACCTCAGTCTACAATGGTCACTGTAGTGGTTCAGGCAGTGTCCATCTATAGATTTGCTTTTCAAGGCAGCATTAGTGATCTAGTTCGGAGTGAAAGGAAGGCATACTTAACTTAATTGATCATCCAATGTTCCTCACATAGCAGATTCCATCAAATTTCCATTACTTATATATTTGCTTAACCTGTCTAACATCCTAAGGCTCCAGCCTGCATCCTTTGCCAATCTTTTTTTCTTCATCCGCTTCAAGACCTTCTCAGCCTCCAGCCACCTCCCTGTCTCAGCATACAAGTTTGCAAGCGTCACATAATGTGATGCGTTTTCAGGCTCCAACTCCACCAGATGCATTGTCACATCCTCACTCAAGACTGTATCACCACGGGCCTTGCAACCTTGCAATAGCAGGCCCCAGATGATGGCATTTGGCTGTGATGGCATTGCCTCAACAACCCTAAAAGCATCATCCAGGTGTCCAGAGCGACTAAGAAGATCAATCATGCATCCAAAGTGCTTGATCCCAGGTTGAAACCCATAATCGCCTTGAACAATCAAGTTAAATATTTTCCTCCCAATATCAACTAATCCAGCATGTGTGCATGCATAAAGAACACAAATTAGTGTGACAGCATCTGGGCGAACACCATCAGCCTTCATCCTGTAGAACCAACGCAGAGCCATTTCTCCATCCTGCTCCAAAGCAAACGCTCCAATGATAGAGTTCCAGGTACAAACATTCCTCTCAGTCATTTCAGAGAATACACGGACTCCTTCACAACATGTTAACACTTCCCATACATGTCAACAAGCGCAGTGCCTAACACGACATCCAGTTCCCATCCCTGCTTCTGAACGTACTGATGGATCCAGATGCCAGTGTCTGCAGCATCATGTGCTGCACAAGCACCAAGTGCAGAAACCATGGTGACGCGGTTGGGAGCAACAGATGCAGCAAACATCACCCGGAAGGTGGCCAGAGCATGGAAACTGCGGCCGTGGTTCCTGTATGCGGTGATCATCGTTGTCCACGCGACGACGTCCGGGCTTGGCATTTCATAAAACAACTGCTCAGCGTGCCCCAGACCCGGATCACAGGCCGCGTAGCGAGCAAGGAAGCCGTTGCGGACGTGGAGGTCGCGCGCGAAGCCGGACTTGGCCACCTGAGAGTGCACGACGCTGAGTTCGCAGAGAGAGGAGAGCGAGGTGAGCATCAACGGGAAGGTGTAGCGGTTGGGGCGAACGCCGAGGCCGACGAAGTGGCGGAAGAGCGGGAGCGGTGAGCAGGCGGGGGCTGGGGGGAGGGACCGGAGGAGGGAGTTGAAGACGAAGACGTGGGGCCTCGGGAGGGAGGCGAAGAGAACGAGCGCGGGGTCGAGGCTACGGAGGCGGCCGCAGGCGAGGAAGAAAGCGGAGACGACGGCGGTGGAGCGGAGGAGCGCGGGTTCCTGGAGGATGTGGACGCGGAGGGGCGCCAGGGCCGCGGCGGAGGTGCAGGTGTTGATCGCGTGCAGCGCGCGCGTGACGGCGGGTGGAGGCGGCGCAGTGGACGGGCGGAGCAGCGGCGGGAGGCCAGCACCCAGCAGGGTCGGCCATCACGCGGCGAAAATGCGATTGTGCTAGTAGCTTTCGCCTCGCGCATGGCGTCCGAAGTCCGAACCACAAAGCACAAAAGCTTTTCGAACAAAAACCGTGACGACGCGTTGGTTTTTGTTGGTAAGGCAAGTTCTCATAGGAGTGTCACGAAGTTTGAAATAGGAATTGGGTATATAATTCTACCTCCATCTCAAATTACAAGACGTTTGACTTTTTTGACCCTAAATTTGATCACTCGTCTTATTCAAAAAAATTTGTGTAAACGTGGTCAAATTTAAATCATTCTTGAAGAACTTTTATTAATAAAGCAAACCACAACAAAAGAAGTGATATTTTACACAAATTTTTGAATAAGACGAATGGTCAAACTTGGTGTTAAAAAAGTCAAACGTTTTATAATTTTGGATGGAACTAGTATAATATAGTGATAAAAAGAGAGTTTGGGAGTTTCATGACGTGAAATGAGTCGGCATCGTTTTCCAAAATAATATAAAGCCATTTTTTTATATTCATAGTTCTACAATACACTTAGATATAGTGTACATCTAAATGTAATAACAAAAGCTATGTATCAAAAAAAAACCCAAAACGGCTTGTGTAACTCAAAAAGCTTCTTTTGAATCAGAATGATAGCCGGCGGTCCACTCAGTCTAAATAAAAACCGCCGCTAGAAGATACATATAAAGATATTCATAGGTAGCTCCTTCGTTCAGCAGACAAGAACTGGTGGCGGTTTTGTGGCGCGAAACAGAAATGGTGTAGTGCAATCAGCTGGGGCAGGGAGTATCAGATAGAAGGATGTTTCTATTTTGCACGCTGAAGCTCTGGTAAGCCGAAGCAGCGAAGCCTACAACATGTGGCGTAGTTGAGTATCAGATGGACTGATGCCACAACCACAACTCACATCAACAGATTTGGATCATAGCTCCATTGGCCGTTTAGTGCGGCAGATTAGAGATATCATGGCCCTGTTCGCTTATGCTAAAATTTAGCTTATGCTGATTTATTATGAAAGAAAAATATTGTTTATTCACTGAGGACGATCATACTTAACGAGTTTGTTTCTTGATCTCTATTTGTAATCGAAATTGCAATAGTGTCAGACAGTTTAGCTTTCCATGTGCCAAGTTATCTGGCCTCTGGCTTGGATTTGTTGCTAAGCCATGCCACGGAGTTTGTATCAAACCTGGTGTTTGGCGATAGCCTACTGATGTCTAATGGAGGTGAATATTCCCATAAAAAAATAGAATCAATGTGAGGGTCTAATACTATAACCATTGGGCACCACCACAGTTATACAACAGATGTTAGGAGTATCCGGTATCAGGCTATCAGCTAACCATAGAGCACCACCACAGTTATACAACAGATGAAATGCCTTTACATTACCAATACGAATTCTAGCTATAATTTTACAACAGCCCCCTGGAGGGAGGGATCGGGTGCCGCATAGGCGCATACCAACTGAGAACGCTGCGACACTGCCATTGTCGCTTGTCACAGGTGCCAAGACCAACAGGTATCTTGCACTGTTTATTCGTTCACAAGAAAGTGTTTATTTAGAACTAGTACCAGCTTCATGGCTCCTGGAACTTGATCGGTATTTGCGCCATCTGGGGCTGATGCTTCCTGACCTGCAGACGTTGCACAAGGAAGTCTTTAGGCTTTCTAACAGTACACGCCAACAACTGTTACTCCCTCCGCTCCAAATTATAGTTCGCTTTAGAGTTTGTTCTAATAGTACACGCCAACAAACTGTTCTTCTGTCCACCCAAATCATAGTTCGCATTAGACTTTTTTGAACGAATCAGCAGAAGCACTGCTATATTCCTTTTAGATTTGTCCTTTAAACTTCTCTAAATTTGACCAAGTTTTTAGAAAAAAAATATATATACAGACATCTACAAATTCAAATAAATGCACTATCAAAACATATTTCATGGAAATTTTAATGAAACTAATTTGATAATTGATACTGTAGATGTTGATGAATTTTTCTATAAACTTCGTCAAAGTTAGAGAGGTTTGATTTAGAACAAAGCTATGACCTATAAGGCTATAATTTAGAATGGAGGGAGCAGATCAAAATGAAATTGATTTTCAGGACCTTGATACCAGCCATTGATAATAGCTTGTGAGAGGCAACATAAACATGAGCTGAGTTGTCAATCTTTTTTTCGACGAAATAAATGACCTCAGATACGCCTGACTGTAAGAAATATCAGCATGCTGTTAGAACTCAAGCAATAATTATTAGAACTGCATGAAGAAATTATTTTTGTGTTGGCTGTTCTTTTATTAGACTTTCAGTGAAAGGAAAATGGCTGCATGGGGAATCGCGCTGGACTACCATACAAATGCCAAAGCCAAACAAGTAGATCTTTGTTGCTGAACTGCAGTGTGTATGCAACCTCACTTAATAAATTGAGCACATGCAAGCTTTAACAGGGGAAGCTTACAGTGGTTCATTGCAGTTTAGCATGAAAAGGCAGAGCCCATATCAAGCTTAGGTAAATACTTACAAGTGCATAGTAAGAAACTTGGGGATACATGTCGTGTACAAAATGAGTGACAACATTGGCCGGTGTGGGAGAAAATTTAAATGCACTACCCTAAACTGCAACCATAACTAACATCATGATCCTACAAAGAGACAAACCTGAATAATAATCTTGGCACATTCATTGCATGGGAACATGGTGACATATAACTTCTGTGAGAGAAGAAACACAGAAAACCAGTAAAGCTTTTATAAAAAATGAATGAAATGTATAATGGTTTAGGAGACTGAAACGACCAAACCTGTCCAGCCGCTGAAGCATGGTTGGTATTTAGAATTGCATTAACCTCAGCATGAACAACGTAGCTGCTAGGATGCAAAAATATATATAATTGGTTGCAATTTATATCATATAAAGTGCTGCTACTGGACTCCTCTTTCAATATGAGAATTTATTGTCGCCCTTGTCATGAGAATCAATAAGCAACATAAAATCCACAATCTGTACCTCAGGATTGTGCAACAAAGCCAGATTACTATAAATATAATAATCACTCAACATAGAATAATTTCACAAAGTTTAAGGCCATGAAACTGAGGGTGGAACTCATAGAGTAGAAGCAAGAAAGCACATATTCTGAAGTCAGCCTCACAGTGCTATGGTTGTTTCATTGCTCGTTTTCATCAGACATTTGTTGTGCATTGCTCAGTTGAAAGAAATTATAAGTATATATACACATAAGAGTTCTGGTACATCATCAATCAAATATTTAAATTAGTTTTTTATGGCAAGTTGTTTTCATACATTTGGGACAAGATCAATGAACATAGTTTAGTTAAGATCACGTATTAATAAATAGTATGGTGTCTGTGTCCAGAAAACATAGGTGTGTATCAATGGGAAAACAAAATAATGGCAATGAGACCAGGAATAACGAGAGAAATTAATTACTTACGGAAATTTTGTCTCTAATGGATTTCCATTTGCAGATTTCTGAAATAGAAAACAATTAGCAAAATAGTATCGCTTTCCTCATCATATGTGAAAGATGCAATCTTTTTTTTGAAAAGTGAGGAAGTGAATCTGTGGATGTATTTTGAAACTGGCATGTGGTATTTGACTAGATTATTAAGTAACCTTCTATTTCTTGTTGTTGAGTGGACACCAACTACTAATAGATCCAAAATAGAACTTCAGATAAAGAAAATGTACCTTTGCCCATGGAAGCTTGTCATCGGAACAACCTCTAGGGAAGCCATTGTAACCAATTCCTGGTTAGAAAACAGCTGAGTTACATTGTCAAATACAATGTGCATCTTTAAATGTTGGACATGACAGCTATATTCATCACAATTGACCCATCACAGAAAATACAGCCATCAGCAACCAGAACAAGTTTATGGTGAACCAAGTTGCATATTGTCATAAGCCAAGATAGGCTCTATAAACGCACCACAGAAAAGATACCACTAATGCCATGTTAAATTAGGAATCAACTATTATAGAAATTATTTACTGCTCCCTTATTCCTGCTCTTGGATATATGATTGGAATAGCAGAACTGGGACCAAACCACCAAGCATTGGCGGATCCAGGGGGGGGGGGGGGGGGGGGGGGGGGGGGGGGGGGGGGGGGGGGGGGCTGGGGGGGCTGCAGCCCCCCCCGGGAGAGTGATTTTGCCTTGATATTACTGTACAAAAAACGTGATTTCATCGTTAATTTTCGACATTTGTTCTAAATCTCTATTGATTAGCCCCCCCTGAGGTGCTCATCCTGGCTCCGCCACTGCCACCAAGAGTATGAACTAGACAGGAAAAAGTTATAGACTTCGCAAAAAAAAAAGGATGGAAGTTATGGAGTATGGGTAGTGAATTTCCAACATGAAGGTACCACGGGAATAAACATACACACTCCAGCATTTATCAGCACAGATCATAGACCCAATACACCAGGCACTCTCCTGATCAAATTAATACATACACGAATGCACAGCAGTGTATACAGAGCATTCTGCAGCAGTACAGCTTCATCCTCACCTAGGATTATTCCCTCTTGGCTAACCAAACATGCTCCAACCTGAGTGAAATGGATGGCATATCAATCAATTCATAATTTCATCACTCACATAGGTAAAGGAACAAAAATTACATTATCTGACATACTGTGACAAATGTATTTCATGAGTATGCAAAGGATGCCAAAACAAGCATCTTCTCCCTCTTCCATTTATAACAAATCAAGCAGAAAGCGACATGTTTTAATCAAGACTACAAAGAAGTAATAGACTTATTTTAATATTGTCACACAAAGTAGAAACGAAGTCTGTCGATTTGGTCCTTTTCTTTTATAAAATTTGAAGTGCTGAAATGGACTTGGAAAGATTTATTGAAGTGTTCAAATACACAGATGTAAAGTTTTTCGCAATAGAAACAAAAGATCCTGTTGTTGCTAATTGTGGTGAATTTTATTCATCGTCGGTTGCAAAAGATCAATAGAGCATTGTTCAATGAAGTATAAATACTACTCCCTCCGTTCCAAATTATAAGTTGCTATGACTTTTTTGGTGCATAGATTTTGGTATGTATAATTTGGTACATCAAAAAAGTCAAAGCGACTTATAATTTGGAACGGAGGGAGTATTTAACATGGCCTAGTAACTAGTGCTAAGAAGGCTCTAGTAATACAGTGTGACTGAAATGTCAAGTCGACGGAATTTGACCATTTGATTGCATATTTAGACCTGTGCATGTTCCAGCATCAGTGCGTCACTAAGGAATTTCCACAAACAGCTTTGGCGCGAATACATATCCAGTACAGATGTCGTTTACCTGCCGATTAGGATCCTTGGACCGTTCAGCCGAAAGGAAGGCGATCGCCATGAAGTAGTCGTCCCAGGAAATATACCTGCACAGACAAGCGCTATGAATCCGCACAGGAGACTCAAGACGAGCGGAACTGGCACAAGGATCGCTAACGAGGGCGGGACAGCGTGGACGAACCCTTCCCTCTTGGCAGGATCGAAGGGCGACTGCGCCAGCAGGCGCTCGGAGACGGATCCGTTGGCGGCGAGGGAAAGGTTCTGGGGTCTGACGGAGGATGTTCTGCGGGAAGACAGGAGGCGCAGCGCAGCTGCGGCAGCAACGGCGCCGGCCGCAGCTGAGAGAGAAGCTATGGCTAGATCCCTGGTCGAGGCCATCGCGCTCGCTCGGCGGGAAATGGGCGCGCCGGCCACCGGAGGTGTGGGTACGGTGCGGCGGCGACGCTATCTGAACCAGGAGGCAAGGATGCTAGGTTGGGGTTGGGGAATGGAGAACTGGGAGACCACGAACGCGGGAAAATTTGGGGCTTCCTTTGCTGTTCCCGCGCGTGAGAAGAAGGCAGTGACGCTAGCCTCGACGAAGGTCCATTCTTGGTTTGGGCCTATGGGCCTCGTCTACTGTAGGTCCATAGTCGCTATGGTTTTTCCTACACTTGAAATTCTGACTTCAGGGTAAGCTCATTTTGACAAATTCTTGCTTAAGTAGCCTGCCTATGTATGTGATGAGTTGTTACTTCCTTCCAAAAGGGGTACATACCAAAATGGACACAATTACATCTCGATTCTTTTGGAGAGGAGCTGAGGATGTTTTCAAATATCATATGGCAAAGTGGGTATTAATTTGTAAACCTAAAATACATGGGGCTTGGGGATTATCAAAACAGAGATCATGAACCAATGTCTTCTTACTAAGTGGATTTGGAAGATTGAGACAGGGCCATAGGATTTGTGGTACAAACTATTGAAGGGCAAATATATGCAGAATAATAATTTCTTTGGTTCTGATCAAATTAGTTCTGGAATGGTCTTCATAAGGTCAAGCATTTGTTCCAGTGGGGAGCTGAATATAGTGTTTGAAGGGGATAAGGTTAGATACTGGCATGACTCATGGCTTCGAGGTATACCATTGAAGATTTAGTTTCACACCTTGTATAATATCTGTAATGATCCAAATGTGATAGTTCGGGAAACATGGGATGGAAATGAGTGGTGTGTTTCTTTCAGAATAAGTTTACATGGTGAGCTAGTTGAAGATTGGGGGAATTTGAAAAGGCTTCTGGGAGAGGTTCAACTTGATTTGACTCGAGATGATGAAGTGAAATGGGTTATTGATAAGCCCAATGTCTTTACATCAAAGTCTCCGTACTATGCTATGACTCATGAGGAGGTCAGGGATCAACTTAGCAAATTACTTTGGAGAAGCAAAGTTTATTTAGAAGTAAAAATTTTCCTGTGGTAGATTTTCCATGATAAATTGCAAATTGCAACGTCTTTGAAAAAGGAGAGGTTGGCATGGTAGACATCTCTGTTGTATCTACAATAGACCTGAGACGGTTAAACACGTCTTCTTTGAGTGTGTGTTAGCACAGCAGATTTTGTGTTGTATTAGAGATGCTTTTGGTTGGAATCACTTTCCAGTATCTATCCAAGAAGTTCTATTTCAAATGGTTGCCAAGGAGGCTAGGAGTCCCTCAAAGGATAGCCTTCTTCTTCTTTGCAGGTTTGGCGTGGGCAACATGGATGGACCTGGAAGAACAGGAACAAGACGGCCATTGAAAATATTTATCCCTCTAACCTAGATGTGGTGATTTACGTAACTATCAATCTTATGTGGGTGCGGGAGAACTTCTTAAGGAGGACGATAAGGGCAAGCTGAGGAAGATAGCGCAATGCTTGGAGGATTGGATCAACAAGAAGTGTTCAGACACGAGCTCTGATATAGTGTTTGCGTAATGTCTGTTGTGTTTCCGTTTAGAGGATGTTGCTCTTTTCTTTTTGGTTTGTGTTCGGCATTGTTATCGTAAGTTGGTTTCCCAGTTTGTAAGACTCGTAACTGTTTTCTTAAAAACGGAGTCATTCTTCTTTCAAAAATATACTCTTGTGAGATTCACCTAGATTTCAACCTTAGCATGGAAAGAAACATTTAACACAATGTTTCTATGTTGGGTTCTGGACATATAGAGGTATATATAGATATATGATAGTTTTGATTCATGTAAGTGTAATGTGACTTGATTACGGTAGGTAACGGGCCAATCAATGCTTGTTTCCATCCTCTTGTAATCAAGCTCTACCGTTAACACGTACCATTATACAAAGTCGATACAACTCTAGCCTTAGTGTAATCTGATAACAATTCATCGTTGTGTTTTTATTAATATTTTAGTAAGCAAACACTTCCTATGTTTTTTTTATTCTAGGAGCATTTATTCAAGTGGGCGTTAGTCTAGATCTAGAAATAAGAGGTGGAAACTACTAATATTTCTAATCAAACCGTGCATCAAGGATCAGACGGACCAAAATGCTATTAAAACCCTAATTATCGATCCTTGCCTTAATAAATAGCCCTCTCAAGTCCTACGCCGCCACTCTGGCGACCTCTTTTAGTTTTTCATTTCGTTTTCTCCGCTCTTCGTCTTCGCGGTGCTCGTAGGGAGCGGAGTTAGATTTTTTTCCCCTTTCTACTCGTCTCTCCCCTGATCCTTCTCCATATCTGGTGAGGTTAGGGAAGGAAAAGGTAAGCGGCTTTGTGAGGTTAAGGATCAGGGTCTGGGCTTTGGTGGTTTGTCAGAGTTCGGCGGATGTAGAAGGGATTTTTGGGAATCTAATAGCAAAAGACTAGATCGGCGACGGTGTGGGCGCGAGAGCGGTGTCGTGGCCGACCGAGTAGTGAAAAGAAAGCCTGTTGGACGAGGTAAGGGCAAAGGTGTCGTGGGATAGCCCCACGACTCTGATTAGCGTTGCGGTAGGAAGTGGCTCTATAGATCTAGGTGCATAAAAACGCCAAAGGTGAAAAAGACAGCTAGCGTAGACGAGTCATGTCATGCTCGAGCTTGCTACCCTAGAGGGACAGGGCTAGAATGTTGTGATAATAATGGAGAACGTAGATTGGAGAAAGCCATTGGTTAGAGGTAGACAAGGCACTCCAGCCGCTGGATTTTGATCATTCCATGACAAATTGTGGTGCTTAGTTGGATAAACCACTAAGCATCATATAGATAATTTCTTCTCCTTTGCCTTGTTCGACTGACCCCAAACCTAGCTTGATTCGCTTCTTTTTTCAGCCGGAACAGTGTTTTTCTCTCACAAAATTTCAGCATGAACAATGTTTCCAGCCATGAAACTTTTCTATACCAGCCGAACGAGGCCTTTGTGTCTACCATACCATCGTGTCAACACAGATCGTTGCTGATGTATCGGTGACACCGCCAACCTCAGCACTGATAGGCACTATCGACGTATCCGGGAGCATAGCTGTTGATCCATCAGTGGATGGACCGCCAGCGTCGGCATCGACGCCATTAAGCGTCGTTACCTTTTTCGGTCGCGTTCTATGGGCCTGCAGAGAACCTCACTCGCACAGTCGATGTCCACGCTACATGGTGTCGAGACTCCCGGGAGGTTCCACCAACCACTCCTGAGGCTGCAGCGGCAAGTTCTATGGTCCTACCCGTCAGCCACAAGAAGTTTGCGTACATTTTTTATTTACAAGCACAAAAAAAGGCCCACAGTTCACAAAAACCGCCAAAGAATACTAACCCTATTTTATTTGGGGTTAATTGGATCCATGCCATTATAATTTTCGATGTTTGGAGAAACGTCATTACTATTCGTCTATTTTAAAGCATGCCATTACAATTCTTCGTTTCCCACAAAAATGTCACTGGCACGCGGGCTCCACGTGTCATCTTCTTCCTATCCTCATCTCTCTCTCCATCCTGACGCGGCCACGGCGGGCGCTGCCGGCGGCGGCGGCTGCGGGCTTGCGGGCAAGCCGACGAGCCGCTGTTGTGACCCCGCGCACCGCGGGCGAGCAGCCGGCGACGGGAGCGCCATAGCCGAGCAGTAGGACGCGGGCGGTGCGGAGCTCGCCTCCCGGGCGGCGCACCGAGGACGCGGCCGGCGCGGAGCTCGCGGCCTGACCGGCGTGCTGCTGTTGCTGGGCTCTCCGAGGACACTCTGCACATGGCTTGCTCGCCGCGCGTGGGCTCGGAGTTGAGCTGGGGCCCACGGGATACGCTGGGGAGAGATGCAAACGGAGAAGGAGCTCACCACGACGCCGATGGTGGGCTTCTCTGTCGTCGAATGCTGACCGGAGAAGGAGGGAGCCGAGGCGAGGCGGACGGCAACTCCGACGAGCTCGCGGCGAAGGTGTTGCTGGCGTGGGTTGATGCGAAGGAGCGGTTTCACGGACTCGTAGTGCCTCTGCGAACTCGATGGAGGAGGAAATGAGGTCGGAGGCGGTCGGAGCGCGGAGAACAGCGAGCTCAAACCGAGTTTGGCAATGACGGCTGTATCGGCGGAAATGGGGTGCTAGAGAGTGGGGAAGGGCTCGGGTAGTGGTGGAGAAGTGGAGGCGTGTGCTCGCGGTGCCGAGGCCCAGCTTATATAGGGCAGAGAGGGAGCGAAGAGGAGCCGGTCGCGAGCTCAGGGGCATGCCGCCCATGGCGGCTGCGATTGGCGCGCCCGAGGTGTGCGGATGGGGTTGCGACTGCTGCGAGGGTAGGGGGGACGGGGAAGGAAGGGAGGGGGCCTGGTCCTCGCGGCGGGTGAGCTTGGTCGCGGCAGGAGTGGGAGGAGATGGGTTGCTGCTCGTGGGCTGCCGGCGTGCTGCTGCTGCTGCTCGCCGTGGCCGTGGCCGTGTCGGGATGGAGAGAGAGGAGGAGGGGAGGAGGAAGAAGAAGATGACATGTGGGGTCCACATGTCAGTGACAAGGGAGATGAAGTATACGTCTTCGTATATGCAGCTAGACTTACGCTGTGTCCATACATATTCAGTGACATTTTTGTAAAAAACAAAAAATTATAATAACATACTTCAAAATAGACGAATAGTAAACATCGGAAATTATAATGGCAGCCAATTAACCCTCTGGGAAGCGCTGGCGAGAAACGCCAATCGGCTGTGGCCGAACCGTCGTCAAATTCTCCCCGTGGCAGCCCGATCATGGCGTCGCCGGCGGCGGATCCGCAGCCGAAGAAACGTAAGGTCGCCGACGCCCAGGACCCAAGCCCCTCCTCCAATCCGGCGCCCGCGCGGCTTCCTTACCCTGCCCCGCCGCCTCCCGAAACCCTAGGTGCTGTGGCGCCTTCAACCTCCTCCCCACCTCCGACGGAAACGGCATCCCAGCCGCCGGAGGAGGTGAGGCTTCAAAAGCTCCGCAACCAGGAGGAGCTGAGAAATGTCTTCCAGCGCTACAACCGTATCCGCAAGTACATACAGGAGCACAAAGACGGCGGCCTCACGCCCGAGCTGGAGCAGGACTTTCTCTACCTCATCTCCGCCTCCCGAGGTGGCTAAACTCCTCCTTCTCTCTGTCGTGATGACATACAACAAAACTGGCATTACGTTCGTTGTTACTTGATGTTGTGATTTGCTATAGCCTGTGTAAGTATGTAGGCTTGAATCAGCTCCACATTCAAGAGTACGTTTGTTTGTTGCTGCAATAGTTTATACTATATCAGGAGAGGGAAAACATATGCCGGGTTTTAGGAATGTTTAATAGATAGACTGAATTCAGATCTAAACAAATGGAACCATGTAACTTGACATAAGAGTTACCGCTTCACATGGATTTCATGCAGTAGCTTGTTCATTTTCACTAATTTCCTTTGGTTGATTTGCAACCGACAAGAGTTTATTGATCTTCAATTAACTTATCTGGCTATTCATTCCATTACCCCGTGTCTTATCTGTAGTGAATGTTGTTTTAAGTACACCGTAATGACATTGTATACCAATAATGATAAATTCTGCATGAAATTTCTGTGCTAGTAACTACAATTTGGAAGTTGTTTCAAGTACTACCACATCATTGATCGAAATCAAAACGAGCTTGTTGAAATTCGGATATGTTGTTTGTTATATATCTTTAAGGTAAGACAAAGTGTTATTCATGATTAAATTATCCATTATCCGTGGAAATATAAAACTTGATCCTAAAAGCTTACTTCACTACAGATGTCCTAATTTTCTCTTTAGCAATTATGCTTCTCCATGCTTTGTGACCAGTTTGTTTAGCAAATAGTGAGGAGAAAATTTTCCAAGAGATGGGAAGGTGAATAAATCCAGGAATTGCACATTCTTAAAAGAGTTAGGAGTTTATCTGCCAATTTATTATCTGTTACAGCTTTTGCTCATAATGTGTCAGATTTAAAGGTGTTATCTTTTTCTTTGGCTTAACTTTATTAACTAACAGAGCGCTATTAATGGCTAAAACTTCTGGAGTACAACGGGACTTCATTTGCACAGCTTAAGGCTGTAATTTTGGTAAAGAATCAGTCTCTTCCATGTTTACAAACCATCGTTATCTTTTCCTTGTTCATCCATACAGGTTGTGAAAGCGTACAATGTTTTCTATCTTTGCCAATCCCTCGATTTGCCTCACGCTGTCCTACTGCACTCGAGGCGGCAACTAAAGTTACCATCAACATGTACAAATGCAACATGGCCACTGTAAAGAGAGGGGAGGATTTGAAAGGTGTGCCATACAAGACAGCTAAAGCATGTATCATTGGCTTAACTCACATATGCTCTGCAGCATCTTCTGAAGAACTCAAGTCATCTGTTATGAAAGGAATCTGCTCTGTCGTTTATAGAACTGTTCTCTCCTTCTTCATTTCAACCTTGGAGGGGAAGGATATCTATCGTATGATCTATACAAAACATGCAATGCTTCAGGACCCTGTGACGTTATTAGAAACTTTAAAATTGGAGTTGGACAATGCTAAGCAACCAACAATTGATAATTTATCTGAACTGGGAGCTATTTGCTTGCTTTGCACATTCCTTTTGTTCCCAGAGAATATACTAGAAGCCTGTTTTACGCTGCTTGCTTCTGCAGAATGTGATGATGTAAAAGGAGAAGGGTTATACCTTTTAAATCAGTTGACCTGTCATCTGACCTGTAATGCTGCAAATGTTGCTATGGGTGATAAGATTGATGAGCAGTGTCCTGTGATGGAAGGAAATCTGTCCGGCACCAATAAAATTGTTGATTCAAATCCTGTTGTTTCGGAAAATGCTATGGAGTCAAATGAGTGTTACATCACAATGGTATGGATCATTTTCTATTGATGCTGAACTTTCACCTTCTAACTATAGGAAGACAATGATGGTTATAGCATACCCTATTTAACTGCTAAGAACAATTTGTAAATGATTAGGGATCTGTTGTTTATATTCTAGTTATGCATCACAAGGTTCTACTTGCACTTAAAGTTAAAATTGACTCAGAAAGTTTTATATCTAGGAACTTCTTTGTAATTTTGCACTTAACTTTGTCTTAAAAAAATATGCTGTATAACTTCCTCTTCATTTTTTCCATCCATTTTTCTTATTTGTTTCTTACAATCTTACTAAGTTAAATTTGCAGGCCATCTCTAGGCATCCATCTCTGAGACGTTGGATATTATCAAGGTACAAGAAATTATGTGATTCTTGTAAACCTGCTGTGGTTTCTGAGGTGTCATCTTGTTTGAAAGTTCTGGGCTCTTTGTCAGAACCTTCTGAGGATAAAAGTCACACAGGCAATGAATCATCAGTGCTGGAGAAACTTGACAACAACGTCAGAGAAAATATGCGACCAGATGAACTAATTTCTTCGTCTGAGCAGGGAGCACTTGCAAAAACTGAGAGTGTCAATAATTATGGAAATAAGTCTTCACAGAACATGAATGTGGACATGATTTGTTCTGATAATCAGAAATCTGATGTGCTCACAGATGCAAAATTGAATGACTTCAAAGGACGGACTGTTGTCTCTGATGCACGGCATCAAGGTACAAGACGGGATTTGCTTATGCCAAAATCCGTGTATGATCCTGCTGGAGGATCTACATCACTTACTTCTCCAGGACAACATTTTGGAAGGGCAAAGCATTTATTTTCTGAACCATTTGATATTTATGGCACTTATGTTGCAAGGGATGTGATTTCAGTTTCAAAGGAACTTTGGGTTGGTTCACTGGGAAATAGAGCTACGGAGTCACTGGTCAGATCCAAGTTTGAGGAGTTTGGCCCATTAGTAAATTGTTTGTTCTATCCATCCAAATTTTTTTCCTTAGTTGAGTATAGAAACATATCACATGCTGTGCATGCATGTGGATATATGCAGGGCTCAACTATTTGGGGCGGTTTTCTTCAAATAAGGTATTTAGACAGGCTTATAGGTAGTAAGGGATTTATTCGTGGTATAGCTATTGGTGAAAGCCGTCATATTTATGTTGCTAAAGTGAAAAATAAAAAAGACAAAGATGAGGTTTTTGATGAGTTAAAGATGGCAGGGCTGAAGTGGCCATCTGGGATTACTGATATCTCTGGTGAAAATGCTTTGCTTCTTGAATTTGAGACGGCAGTTGATGCAGCTACTGCGAAATTCTATATTAGGCACCAAGCTCCTCCAGATGTTTGTTCCAGGGATATGAATCCACCTGGTCATCAGCTTTTGGTGCAAAATATAGACCACTCAGTCCCTGACATCGACTTAATCAATGCCTTCTCTCAATTCGGTGAGGTCATCAGGAACCAATTCAATAGGTATGATAGCAGCTGCTTTATAGTTTATAGATCACAAGATGCCGCTGCCCGTGCAAAATCACACTTACATGGAGCACGATTTGGGTTGAAGTCACTTAGTGTTGAATTAAGGACATGCAGTGCAGGATCTGTTCATGATAAAACAGTGCCACCTGTCGCTCCATTGTTAGGCCAGAGTGTTCCTGACAACAGCGTGCACCATGAGATCAGGTCAGCTTAACCTCTTTTCCCCTTAATTCTTTTAGTTGGTTTATGCCCGTGCGTTGCAATGGGAGCTGAATAATTTCCATGCAATAAAAGAAGAATGAAAAACATATTGTTTTGGGCCACAGTATAAGACATAGAAGCATTAATTTTACATAAGTATCATTGCAAACAATTGTGTTGAAAACTACACTCCAAAGTACACGTAAACCTTGAGTATATATCAAGTATGTAATAAATAGTAGAAAGCTCTGTTGTATTTTCCCTTAGAATGTAGCCACAAGCAATTGTCATTTCCTTCATATATTTCTGAAACACCACACATACTAAGGCTCGGCTCCTATCATATGGTTCTCTAGGCATCTTTAGTCATATGGTTCTCTAGGCATCTTCAGTCATGTCCCGCAGAGTATTGTAATCTTCCTCTAGTTGCTATCATCATTGTCACCTCCCTCTATGCCTTGTTTTCATCTTTTAGGCTGCATCCACATCCTAAAACACAAATATGAATGTAATTTAGATACTTTTCCATGGAGAAATAAAATACCACACTCAGCAAATTTGCATGAAGACAATCTAAACAAAACTAAAATTTCCATGGAGAATATTTGATGCCTAAGTTTAACTGACAATTAATTCCATGTTGCCATAAAAAATTGTAGACTGCATTCCTTGCTTGCTTGAGACCGAAACCATAATGTCAGGCCTTTTTTATTTTAGTTGCTTTCTGCAACAGCAGCTGGTCACCACATTATGGTAGCTGCTGACACAGCATTATGTAATTTGCTACATCTTTTACATGCCACAAGGGTAAACTTTCTTGTTACTTAACATACTCATTCCACTTTGGAACGCATGCAGGAATCCAAGAGTTCCAGGATATCATGCAAGATATGCAGCACCAGGGGATCGACCTATTTATGGTAAATCTAGTCTTTGATTAGTGGAACAGAATGCGAGCTTGTACATGATTAGTTTCCAATATAACAATGTGTTCCTTGATGTGCAGGTCCGCCACCTCCAAATACAAGCAGAGCTCCACAAGGAATTTTTCCTCGCCCACCTGTTTCCACACACCATGGTTCTGTAATACCACCGCCACCTATCCAAACCTCTTTTGTTCGTCCTATATATCCTGGTCCAGGGAGTCCCTGGGAGAACACTACTCCAAATCCACCGCCCTTCAGCCACGTTTCTCCCCGCATGATGCCTGGAAGTAGCTTCCGTGTTAATCCAGCTTCTCTTCCTTTCATACCCTCTTGTGTTACCCCTCTTCCACAGCTTCCTGGAGGTTCAGCACAGCATTCTGAGAAAATGCCACCGTCACTACCTCTGCCAACTATAGCTCCCCCACCATTTACACCTCTAGATATGCCACCTCCACCCCCACCGCCACTACCTATTTCCCAGCCACCTTTAGTGCCGCCGCCCCCAAATTCTCCTCTGCCACAACCTATTGCTGATTCATCTGACTCGCAAAAGTCAAGTTCTCACCCTCAATGGCAGGGTCCTCTTTTAAAAAGTGGCATGCATTATTGCAGAATCTATGCAAGCAGAATAGAGTTGGATACCTGCAGATATGAAAATTCTGTTTCTGAACCAGCAGAGTAAGAGTTGCATATGTTAATGCCCAATACTAATATATAATCTGCAGTATGAATATAGAAGTTTTCTTAAAATCATTTCGCTTGGACATTTTAGATGGCCTTCAGAGCTAGATGTGACAAAGCGCTCAGCTTTCCAGCATGTGAAGACAACTTTCAACAATACACCACCTAATAAGGTAAGGTTATATAAGGTCATATCACATTTCAAAAATATTTGCAGCCTAGTATAGTTTTGACATTTGTGTTATCTTGATGAAATGGGAAAGGGTGTTCTGTTCATGAGAACTTAACACACAAATTTCACATACCATGTAAAATGTACCTGAACAACATTCTGCATTAAGAACCATGTTACCCATTTTTTTACAATTTGGCCCTTTTTTTGAAGAAAATTTACGTTTGGCTCCCTGGGAGACGTAAACTCATCTTTGGACCCTGGGGGTTGGCGTCAGGACTCATGGCGCCGAGGTAACACGTCTTGGTGCCACAGATCTTGGCTCCGAGGTGCTTGGCCTGCACAGCAGGACATCCTAGGTGGCGTTGACGTGGCTGGTACCTCGGCATCAGAATACATGGCTCCGAGCTCGGCGCCACAGATCTTGGCGCCGACCTCGGAGTCGGTCAGATGATGTGCTGCGACGGAGGTGATGAGACGTGCAAGCGGTAGCAGGCCCACAGTCACTCTCTCTCTCTCTCTCTCTCGTAGTATGTGACTGCACAGGCGCGCTGGCGCTGGGGAGCAGCAGCAGGCACGGTAGTGCAGGGATTCCTGCGCAGCATACGAAAAATTACGAACCCTTTCTTCTCTCACTCGAGTACTGCCCCTTTATTACTCTCTGCCGATATGCAGCTAGCAGATGCATCCGGTTGAACCGATGCTGGACTTGGCGAATCTACTTTTCTTGATCAATCTTTTAATCGTTGTAAGTTTGAAAACCCGAAACCAAATTGTCCAACTGATATGACCTTTGCATTATTTAGAATTTAATCAACCTTTCAAGCCCAATATTGACCATGTTTTATTTTGCTAACAGGTCCACAATATTGACCATGGTTTTGCATGAGTATACAACTTGTAAAACCTGAAGTAGCATGGAGTTCGCTTGAACTTATCAGCCTGGCTTATTAGCCATGGTGCAGTATTTTCCTCTCGCAAGAAAACAGCATCAGCAGGCTTATTAGCCGTAAAAACCATCAGCCGAACACTTTCGCGGGGTTCTACATATTAATTTTTTTTATTACAACTGAACTTAATAGCGACTATACTGAAATTAATTCGCAAGAACACTAGTCGCTTCCTGCATTTTGGTGGGGTGAAGCTCTTCTATTGTAACCCTAATGGGCTAATTTGGCAGCCCAATGCCCAAATCTAAGCCCCGTTAAACGGAGGAAAGGAATCGCGCGCGGGAGAAACGGCGGCGGGGGTGGGGGGGAGGATTCCAGTGCGCCTCCTGCATTTTGGTGGGGCTAGGCTCTTCTATTGTAACCCTAATGGGCTAATTTGGCAGCCCAATGCCCAAATCTAAGCCTTGTTAAACAGGCCCACGAAAAACACAGCTCCCAGCCTGGTCGTCCCCCTCCTAGTCGGACGACTAATCGCGATTAAGTGATGATTAGTCGGACGACTAGGTTTCTGATCGAGCTAATCGCGTCGGTGTCCCTAGTCGACCTCCAGGGACCGATCAGAGTCGGACGACTTGTAAACATTGATGTACTAGCATAAAGACAATATTCTGTAGTTCATTATGCCAGTAGTTTTAGAGTTATATGTCACCTATAATTAGTGGGAGGATTTATCTTTTGTTTGATTTCTTGGATTAAGCAAGAATGAAATTTCTCTTGGGTTTCATCTCCATTGGAGTACTGGGTTTTAGATTAGGGAAAAGGAGCCCCGCCCTACTGGTGGCTCATATTGGGTCTCAGCTTAAACATACTGTAACTTGGTTTGGAGTAATAGACATGGTTGTTTTAACTATTAATTAGGAATGATTTTAATATGTTAAGGGTAGATAGGAAAATCCACTTGTGCTTTCTGATGTTGGAAAAATGATTTTTCCCCACTTTGCAGAGAGAAGTCTGCCGGCTCGTGCCTTGTTCAAATGGTGATCAGAGAGGGGTATGATCTTATCAATAATGGCAACTAAATTACATTTTCTCTGTTTTATGTATCTATTGCAATGAATGAGTCATCCGATACTTCTAAAACTATCTTTAGTTGTTGTGCATATGTGATTACATTAATCTTGCACTAGACCTTAAGCAAACAGCAAATGAAATCATTATGGCAGGAACTCTGCCTTTCAATTTAGAGGGAAAGAGAGTTTAAAACAACAAAATCTAGGGCAAGCAAAAGAGGCCTTCTGTTGTGATTTCTTTAGCGGGGAAAACTGAATGAATTTGGCATTTGTGGCAGAAAATTCTTTGCTGAAATTGTCAATTGTGACCATGTAATTTTGAGTTTGTAGGTGTTTTGTGTTTGTAAGTTAATACTCCATCCGTTCCAAATTATAAGTCGCTTTAATTTTTTTGGTACATCCATTTTGCTATGCATCTAGATAAATAATATGTCTAGATACGTAACAAAATGGATGAACCAAAAAAGTCAAAACGACTTATAATTTGGAATGGAGGGAGTAGTTCAATAGACTACAGTTGCATAGGCGGACCCAGGGCCCGGCGACCCTGGGCACCTGCCCGAGCTCTCTACGGCGACCACCTGACACAGGGCAGCAGAGCCAGTGCAGCACCGCAGCTCTGGAGAATGCAGCGTCTTGGTTAGCACGTCGATCACTACCTGCTCCATAATCAATCACTTCGTTAGTTCTCAAATCTCGACTCTCACAGAGCGACAAACAAGCAGCTGATAGTACTCTCAGATACTACCATGTAGTAATTCGTATTAATTTTTTATTTTTACTCAACAGTTAAATTACCATTCTTCGACGGTCTCATAAAAATGTTTAAAAATGTATGTAGCGTATACCTGTGAGCTTACATAGTCTATATTAGACTTTTGGTATCAATTTGTTAATGTACAATTTATTTTTATTGTCATAATTGCGGAGATAATTGGTGATATCTCCTTTTCCTTGCTCCCTGATTGGTGGCTTGACCGGCTCCGGCTCCAGCTGTAATCTCCTTCATGTATTGTAAAGTAACTATTTTTATATTTTTCTCAAAAAGAACAGGAGCTGGTAAAACCATACTTTTTAGTTTATATCAGCAGTCGATATGTTTATGCGAACTTGTTTTTCATTCTTATGTTCGCCCAGGCTCTAGAAAATTTCTAGGTCCGCCACTGTACAGCTGTATGGCATTTTATCTCTGCCTGTGTTCCATGACAGCAATACTATCGTCATTTAATCAAGCCTGGAAACCGGGTTGTCTGAGATCATGTGGAAACTAGATTTCATTGTTATGTTCTTGATAACTAATGGCCAAGTAGTTAACTGGAGTGTTTTGTATCTTGCAGTTCCGGGATTTCATAAGCTATCTGGTACAGAAAGACTGCGCTGGCGTGATTAGGATTCCTGCTGTGAAGGCCATGTGGACGAGGATACTATTTATCCTTCCTCCCACATCTGATACATGTGGCATGGTAGGAATCCCCCCTGTTCCAGCGGACACTATGATTGTTGTAATTTTGCCCAAGGAAACAACCATCGAAGCATCATGACAATTGTGTGCTACATGTATGTTAGCTTTGTCGATGCTAAGGTATTTGTAGAGCTTTGAACTCCGTAGCAGTTATGTGAAAACTGTGCATAACCGTTGGTGTTAGCATTGTTATACAGGGGTTCAGCTTAGTTCTCTGTGAAGTGTCAATTCTGTCGAAATCTAGCTCTGCGGTGGGAACTCATGCACCAGTCAGTCAGTCACCATGCTCTGCAACTGTGCAGGCGGTGTAGGGCGTCCTGACCCAGACTAGTAACAGGGCGCTGGTCTGGTCTTGCCGCCGTGCCCGTCCGGGCTGCACTGCCACCCATGGTGTGTGTGGGACCCTGCTAAGCCTAAAAGATGGGGGCTCCACAGCCGGAAGGCTGGATTATTGTGAATGTTGACCCAGTGGTTTTCGCCAAATCACACGAGTGTGGAGTTGAGGCAGGGATGACACAGTGGCTGCTTGCAGGCAGCACTGGTGAGATCTCTCTCGAGGCAATAGCTTTTAGGAATACAGTTCTCTTCGCCTCAGGACTCTTAACTAATCACTTAATCAGGCGATAATTGCTTTAGATTATCTCTACGGTACAAAAGTTCCAACAGATGCAAGGATCGCTTCGAAGCCTGTTGATCGGCACCGGCTGGACCAAGAAGACACAGTGCTTGGCTGCGGTGCGCGCGCCAATTCATGATGTGGTCATACAAACCACAGGCAGTTTGTATCGCACAAGTTTGTTTAGATGATGATGACATGCTGGCATCTTATATTGACTTGTCTCTTGCGTATAGTAAGCAAGGGTTTTCAGATTCAATCTATTATTCCCATCTACAACGCTGCGCCGTCGAAGCGGTTCAAAGCTAGTTTTATGTTTAGTTGGGTTCGTGCTCAGTCATCAAGCTAGTTTTACTTTGCAACAATCTTCTCAGTTGGCTGTCTAATCAACTGTGGGAATTGGGAGTGAACAAGGCTGAACAAGACTAACCGATCGATTACTTGCCTTCGCGAAAATAGTAAAGAAAAGTCAAGTACAATTTAAGTATCGTTAAGACAAGTCAAGAAGGTTAAACCAGTACTAACAAGGCAGTACAAACTCAGTTCCAAGAATCTCCAACGCAAAAAATCAACAGATACAGCAATTCGCTGTCTGAAGCTACAACAAGTTAAGGAGCTAAATCAATCTACAGCGTGTTTGATCATGCGTCCGGCACCATCGGCTCATTGCGAGAAGTCGATGCTAGGCAACAAATCAGGCAGAGAGTTCATGAAAATGAAACTGTCGTCGTCCACCAACGCGGGCGAGTCCAAGTCTTGATGGTAGCCTGCTCCTGCGCCCGCCCCATCAGCAGGATTGGGGTTGACAACATCCGCCACCATCACAGGAAAACAAGTGTCGTACTCAAGCTGCGGTGCCGGCGGGTACTCATTGATGAACAGGGCAGCAGGGTCTTCCTCCGCGGCAGCAGTAGCACTACAAGTAGCGGTGGCGATTGCTCCTGCTTCATCATCCACTTCCTCCTCGTTCTCGAACTCGTCGTCGTCGCCCCTATGCTGCGCATCCCTGCTGTTCTTCTTGGCGTTCCTGCCGTGGTCGCTGAAGCGGATGCAGTACACCCTCACCGGCGACCGCGCGAACTCGGGTGGGGCGGTGATGGAGTACTCGTGCATGACCCAGCCCGTGCTGCCCTTGACACCGTGCTCCTGGAAGTTGAGCCCGTACTTGTCCCACTCGATCTTCATCTTCTCGGCGCTGCCGTGCACGCGCACGCGCAGCTTCTTCTTGACCTCCTGCCCTTCTTCCTGCTGGCGCTTCCTCTTTCCCTGCCCTTGCCAGGTCCCGTGTCCCGCGCAGGTCCGCTTCTGGCGGTTGCCCTTGGCGTTCATGGCCTGACACGCCGCGAAGAAGAAGGCCTGATGCTTCCGCCCGTGCTTCTCGAGGAGAGCCCACGGCGGCGCGCTCAGCGGATCGTCCTCGATGATGTCGTTCGGCAGGAGGGGCTGGTCTTGGATGCGAGGGAGCAGGCAAAGCTCGACCACCTCCTCGTCAGTGGGCACGAAACGGTAGCCAGGAGGAAGACTCTGCTCCGTGGCCATGGACGGTGGCTCTATTGCTCCGGCCGGCGGCGGCTCTCTAGGGATTTTCAGCGTGCGTGGCGTGGTGTGGCGGCAGAGAGGAGAAACGAGAAAGGATCGGAGTGGGCGCTAGGGAACCGGGAGCATTTATAAAACGGCGGGAAGGGGAGGCGAGAACCCAAAACGCGTTGTGGATCCAGCTTTCTCAAGTCGGACTCGACTCTGCAGCGGCCACGGGAAATTAAAACCAATCCCACTACCGGCGATACCGTATCAAGTTAGGAGTAGGAAACATTACAATGATGCCCTCCTGTTTTTTTAAGGCAAATCACATATTCATTAGAGACAACGTTCAGGCAAATCATCTGCAACAAGTTCACTTAGGGTATGTTTCGTTTGAGGACAAGGATAGATGGGATATGACCATCTATGGATTTGTGGATATAGATATCCAGTTGATGAATAAAGCTAATTTTCTGTTAGGTTGGATGGATATCTGTCGGATAGGATGAGTCATTTTTCTGTACGGTCGATGAATGGGGATGAAGAAGGCAGCTGCAGTCACCATCTATCCAAACCGGTGATGTTAAACGTGCACAACAGCTTCAACATATATACATGGTTACTGAATTATTTATGTAAAAAAGAAAAGAATTTCCAAAAGAAAACAAAAAAGAGAGAAAAACAGACCCACCCCACAAATCTCACGCACGCTACAGGAACCAACACACGCACGCACACAACACCACAAACGGACGGCCTTATCCTCTCCCTCGCGCCGCCTCCGGTCGCTCGTCCTCTCCCTCGCGCCTCCTCCGGAAGCTCCAGGGCAGGACCTCGCTCCTTCCATGGCTGCCTCCGTCTTCCACCTCGCAGATACAGCCCCTACTTCCTCTCTCCGATGCAGCTCCTGCTCGCACCCCTCACCTACGTGCTCTGCCGAGCGGGCACCAGCGGGGAAGAGATGACCGGCAGCGGCAGGGCAAGGCGAGCGGCGCCGCCGTGGCTCGAGACGAGGAGTAGGGAGCGATTGGAGCCATCAGGAAAAAGAGTAGGGAGCAGAGTTTTTTCATAGAAATTTCATTGGATTCTTGTTCCTCCATTTTGCCGACATCAATACTAGTTTGGAACAAGAAATGGGTGAGGAATTTTCCATAGGAATGTCAAGAAAAAAAGTACTTTTAGAGGAATAAAAAAGAGCTCTGGGCTCATGGGATCCTTTCATGCAACGCTGGCAAGGATGCTCTTTTATTTTTTGCGATTCAGAGGTTCATTATCAAGAAACATCAGGATTACACTTTTCAGTCAGCAGGTGATCAATACAGGTTGAGGCATAATGTTCATAAACCTTCATTCAAACAGAGGCCAATCCAAACTCTGAGTGCTGGGCAGAAACAGAGAGTTACAATTGCTGGTGCGTTAGCTGAAGCATCCAAAGTATTACCGCTGGACGAACTGACCACATTCTTAGATGAACATGACCAGGTACGGATCTCCTTCAAATTCTAGTTTTTATGATTCTGTGAATTTGTTTCCCAATCGTTGGAGCTTATCATCGTGCCTTATATTAGTTTTGTCTAACTTGCACTGTAATGTTTTATGGCAAATGCTCTGGTAAAACTTTTGTGTTCCTAAGTCATTTTACTGGTTGTGATATACATTAGTGACAGTTCTGCACTCTAATCTCAGTTTGCTGCAAGCCTGCAACTGCAGATAGGCGTGATAAAAGCAGTGAGGAACTCTGTGGCTGCTGACGGGGAGGTCGCCGTGTTATGTGGGTGACTCGTCGGTTGGAAGAGCTGAAATAAGCAGATGGTGCCATCTATATAGAAGATGGCCAGATAATCATTCAAGGCGACGTCTCTACCATATCAAGATTTATAAAGAGAAAACAGGCACGCTACTCTGGTCATTTTGAACTCTAAATTCCGGAAGCTTTTTGGCAAAGCTTCTCTTGTGTAAATGGACTGATCGCAAAGCAACTTATTTTGTTATTGTCAACTGTAGTTTTGCTGGAGCATCGATTTTAGGCATTTTGCAAAGCAAATCATGTGTGGCATGCTTGGGTGCTTGCAACGTTGAATGTCTGCCTGTGATTCTACTCAATTGCAGGCATATATGAATACGGCTTGGCCTGGGAAAAGCCTGGTCCATTTGGGCCAGGAGTCGCTGCTCTCACTAGCTAGATCGATAGATCATTTTTTTACTTTGGTTCAGGCCTGGTCTGGAAGAAGCCTGGCATCTTTGGGTTAAGTTGGGTTCGTGCTCAGTCATCAAGCTAGTTTTACTTTGCAATGGTCTGCACTGCTGGATGTTTAGTTAACTGTGGGAATTGGGAGTGAACAAGGCTGAAGGCCATGTTCGCTTGGCTGAAAAGTCAGGGCTAAAAGTACCGTTCGCTGATTTGTTGTGAGAGAAAAACGTTGTTCGTTCGTTGAAATAGTACGGCTTATAAGACAAGTGAACAGGACCTGAATCTCGATAATCCCTTATGCTTAAACATGGGAAGCCAACCGATTATTTATTTTGTTGGAGTTGCTTAGTAATGCAACGGAATGCACAACTTCATAGTAATTCTCACCTTCTGCAACATCTATCATGGTTCTTTCAGTATCATTCATCGTATATAAGTAGAGCTGAAAAATAGTAACAAAACAATAGCAGAGACATAAGCAGATTTTTGAATCGTCCACACTCACCAATGATCACAAAAAAAGACATCATTTCGTCGTTAGGACAAGTCAAGAAGGTTAAACTAGTACTAACAGGGCAGCAGAAACTCTGTTTCATAAAAAAGGCAGTTCCTACGCAGGAATGGAAGAATCCACCAACGCACAAAATCAAAAGATACAGCAATTCGCTATCTCGAGCTACAACAAGGTAAGGAGCTAAATCGATCTACGGCGTGTTTGATCATGCGTCGTCCGGCAGCATCGGCTCATTGGGAGAAGTCGAAACTAGGCAACAGGTCAGGCAAAGAGTTCATGTAGTCGAAACTGTCGTCATCCACCAACGTGGGCAAGTCCTGATCATAGCCTGCTCTTGCGTCCTCCACATCAGCGGGATTGGCGCTGACAACATCCACCGCCACCACAGGGAAAGCAGTGAGGTACTCTTCGACGAGCAGGGCAGCGTCTTCCTCCGCGGCACTCCAGGTAGCGGTGGCGATTGCTCCTGCTTCATCATCATCCACTTCCTCCTCGTCCTCGAACTCGTCGTCGTCGCCCCTATGCTGCGCATCCCTGCTGTTCTTCTTGGCGTCCTTGCCGTGGCCACTGAAGCGGATGCAGTACACCCTCAGTGGCGACCGCGCGAGCTCGGGCGGGGCGGTGATGGAGTACTCATGCATGACCCAGCCCGTGCTGCCCTTGACACCGTGCTCCTGGAAGTTGAGCCCGTACTTGTCCCACTCGATCTCGATCTTCTCGGCGCTGCCGTGCACGCGCACGCGCAGCTTCTTCTTGACCTCCTGCCCTTCTTCCTCCTGCTGGCGCTTCCTCTTGCCCTGCCCTTGCCAGGTCCCATGTCCCACAGGTCCGCTTCTGGCGGTTGCCCTTGGCGTTCATGGCCTGACACGCCGCGAAGAAGAAGGCCTGGTGCTTCCGCCCGTGCTTCTCGAGGAGAGCCCACGGCGGCGCGCTTAGCGGATCGTCCTCGATGATGTCGTTCGGCAGGAGGGGCTGGTCCTGGATGCGAGGGAGCAGGCAAAGCTCGACCACCTCCTTGTCAGTGGGCACGAAACGGTAGCCAGGAGGAAGACCATGCTCCGTGGCCATGGACGGTGGCTCTAATGCTCCTGCCGGTGGCGGCTCGCTGGGGATTATTGGCGTGGCGTGGCCTGGTGTGGCGGCAGAGAGGAGAAACGAGAAAGGATCGGTGTGGGCGCTAGAGGAGAGGGGATCGGAGGCATTTATAAAACGGCGGGAACAAAAAAAACGCACGACCCTGCAGCGCGAAATTAAAACCAATCCCACTACCGATACCTTACCAAGTTATTAGAATTATAAAATAATGATTCCCTCCCTCCTGTTGGCGATGGCGGCTGGCATGACACTACTACTAGTAGAGATCAGGATGATTTATTCGACTGCCTCTTCTTGCGTTTGGAACAGAGTTTTTTTCATACGAATTTCATGGGACCCTTGTTCGTCCATTTTCCTGACGTCATTGTCATTTTGGAACCAAGGAATGGGCGAGAGATTTTCAATAGATTCAACAACAAAACAAGTACTCTCGGACGAATCAACAAAATGAGCCGGAGAGCTCTGTTCTAAGAACCAAGGAATCAGACTCTGTTGCTCTTCTTCCTCACCGGGGAGCTACAGTTCTAAGAAAGAACATGTATCCATACCACAACCCATACGAACACGAAGGTGAGAAAGACAACTAATTCAAACAGGCACCCATTTCATCCGAACCATTTTAGGGAAGAGAAGACTAATAATCATGCCACATTTTGAAGCAAATCCAGCTGATTTTGGACTCGAAATATCATAAACAAAAATGCTAAATCCAATGCCCAGAAGTAAAAACCAAGAGCTGATGAGAAGCCGGATACCGGCTTGGCGTCCTTCTCCCCTACCCTTCACCTTCGATTTGCTGCCGCCTACACCATTTACGAGTTGGGCGACGGTGGATTGGGTTTTTGATTTCCTGTTGTTGAGAGGCATGAACGATGGAACCTGATGAAAGGGATAGATAAGACTGTGTCCAACAGAGCATGCAAACAGTGTCACAAACGCAAAATAGGTCATTCACGGTGTTTTGCCTATAAAAAACAATGATCCAACAGAAGACCCAAACACCTCACCCATTTTACATACGAGGCTTGCCAAAACACAAATATGCGTCGTCGAGAGAGATCGACGCAAATCTCTGGCGTCATAGTGGTGGGCTCGTAGGAGCGTGGTGTGGCGAGGCGGACCGCGGCGAGGTCTGCCTCGGGGCGCGGCCGTCGGGTACCGCGGCGAGGCGGGGAGCGGGGCGCGGTCGGCGGGGAGTGGGGATCCGGGGTCCTCCTCGCCCGCGACCTCCGGATCCGGGAGGGAGGGGAGGAATGGGTGCCGTCGCCAGCCGGGTCTGGGAGGGAGGGGCACCGTGCTCAATGAGGGAGGGGAGAGAGGGACGGGCGGCGCCGAGTAGAGAGGGAGAGAGGGACGGGAACGGGCGGCACGGGGGAGAGTGAGTGAGGAGAGAGGGACGGGCTTTTGGGTAGGCTGTTGGAGAATTCGAGTTTTGGGTGTATGACCCTTTTGCTATGCGTGACCCAAACTATGGAATAGGTCTCCGATTTAGGTCTGTGCTGTTGGACATTGCCTAAGCACGATGGCATTTGGTTGGAATGGATATGGTCCATGGACCATGGGTCCCACACTATCACTTGCGTGATGGTTCAATTTAGGCCCTGTTTGAATGACATAAACGTTTCGGATTCTCAGGTGAGTCATCAGAATCGCTGCCAAACACCTAAATAGGTGATAGAAACGTTGAATCGCTGCCAAACACCTAAATAGGTGGTAGAAACGTTTCTCGTTTTTATACTAGGAACGCGAATCACCCAAATAGGTGTTTCGCTCAAGGAGAGTCGGGATCAATAGCCAAATGTTTCACCAATTCTTACTGAGTGATTCTTATTTCAACAGAGAAACATTTCTGTAGAGAATCTGGATCTGAAACATTTCTGAGAGAATCTGTATTTCTACCAAACGGGCCCTTAGCTCTCGCTAAGTCTACTGTATTTGGCAAATGTGCTGGCCTGAGCATCTCCGAGAGTTCTCTAAATCCCTTCCTAATTCATGGTTTTTAGACGGGAAAAAACGTGTCTCTAACAACTTCTAATCCCTTCCCCTAAATTTTACGCACTTCGAAAATACCCTCCCGGTCACGCGTAACTTTGCGCGGAGTCGCGGTCTGAATACGACGTTCCTACGCGATGTCCTTCTTCCTGTGCCTTCTTTTGCCGCGGCTCCCTCCTTCCCGTGCTCCTCCATCGCCAGGTGTTTCTCCATCGCTCTTCTCCGCGGCTCCCTCCTTCCCACGTACGAAAACCGATCTACGCTCGCCGTCCGGGTACAACATCGACGCCGCCATGGATGTAGTGACGAGGTACGTACTCTTATCTACCCTGTTTGCCGTCGGTTTGATGTGCCGCCGCCGTCGCCATGGCTTCTTGCCGGCCGCCGCTGCCGCTAGGTTTGGCTTGCCCGCCGCCGCTACAACTGCCTTGTCCGTCGATGGCCCTTATCGTTGCCATGCCCGTCCATATCTTCCCCTGTTCAGTTTCCCGTCGCTTTCTTGGGCTGCTGGCCGTCGCTAGGGTTGCCGTGGCCGGCTGCTGCCTCTGTGTGGCAGGCCGTGGCACCCTCTGGCTGGCCGTGGCTACCTACTGGGCGGCTATGGCGTGGCTACGGTCGGCTTTGGCCTGGCCATGGGGTACCTGTGTTGTTGATCGATGTTAATCATGTGGAAATCATTATTTTCTTGTAATTTTGATATTGATTTATTTGGCTCTATTTGTAGATTGGTCCCAATAGAGGGGGTGGATATTGGACAAGCATGGTCATAAGAGTGGAAGGGGATGTCTTTGGAGGACTTCAATTTCCCCTTGACACAGGAGTACTAGGTAAATGATTATCATTATAAATACCAACCGCTTTCATATTATTATTATCACTATAGTATATTCACTCAAAGAACCTGAAAAGCATCACTCATCTAAATTACTGAGAATTAAATCGACGGGTCGATCACTTGTCCAGCAAAAACCACCACGCCACTGACCTCCTCCTTAATCAAGAACACGAACGGGTGGTCGGCGACGAAGTCCACCGGCGCCTCCATGCGCGCGCACCCGAAGCGCAAAGCGACAGCGGTCGCGGAGGCTGCCTCGATCGGTCCCTTCCTCGTTCACCTCCACGAACGACTCATGGTAGACATCGGACACGACGAGCGGCTCCGGCGCCGCCTCCACCATGTCGCCGAAGTCAGCGGCGACGCGATCGAAGGGCAGGAGCAGGCCCAGGTCCAGCAGCATCTCCCTCGCGTTCATCCTGTACGGGACGGTGAACCTGGGAACCCGGAACGCGCGCACGCGGGCCTCGGCCGTCAGAGTTCTGGAGCTCTCGAGCAGCGCCGGGTCGGCGCTCAGCTTGTGCAGCAGCGTCAGCAGGCCATCGTGCGCGTCCGGAAGGTAGATGTACATCGAGAACAGCTGGTGCTCGCCGCCGCCTTGTTGCGCGTAGCGAAGCCTCAAGACCTTGTAGCCGGGCCGGCAGGCGATGCGCTGCTTGCTGGTGCTCGACATGAACGGCACGCGGACGACGCCGCGTGGAGGGACGACGGGGAGACGGCCAGGTTGGCGCGGGGGGAGCCGTCGCGGGAGGCGAGGTGGCGGAGCACGCTCATGGAGAAAGCGGCCTCGTCCTGGGCGGCCTCCGCGAGCTGCATGGCCGCTGGTGATGCTCAGGCAGCCTCAGCCTCAGGTTGCGGTCAGCTCAGATACACAAAACGTGCAGCCACTGAAATGGACAACGGCCAACGGGAGTGGCTGGATGGATGCGTCGCGTTGACCGCTGCGTGTTGTGCCGCGTTTGCAAATGCAGATCAGCAGGTGTCGCTACCGAACACTAGCGTCTAGAATATAGACACACAAACGTGTCAGAACATGATCACTCGCTCAAATAGCCAAATATGCTGTGGACTGAGACTCAAATTGCGCCAAGGAAACTGAACACCCGATCGAAATAATGTTAATAGCTCAATTCTTAACGCACGCATGGTCGATGATGCATCAATTCTTACAAAGTTACAATTTCCCACCCGTACAATTAGAGTACAAAGAATGGTAGCCTTTTTTTTGTGTCCAGTTCACCTGCACATTTTTTTCGAAGGCATCTCTTCCACGAAAATTAGATACAGCAATGGCACGGCACGTATAAAACAAATCAATTACTAAAATTACAGAGAGAACAATATACGCCACCAATGTAGAACTTGAATAAACTAAGATACCACAGATTTGTTCATAACAGACATCTCTAGCCGGACTCGACGCGCCAAGCCAAGTTGTGGTCGGGGAGACACGGCGTCGGTTGGATGGATGAGCGACCGGTTGAGTGGACTCGGACTCGAGGCGCGACGGTGATAGGCGCGGCAAGCATCGTCGCCTGCGCGCACTGCACTGCACGGTCTCTCACTCAGCCGGGGCTGGCTGGTTGTGCTGAACGTGCGCAACAACAACGACGACGACAAATCTCTGCCACTGCCAGCAGGGGCGGAGCTGATAGGGGGGGGGCGGGCCCGTAAGGGTCGATAGAAAATTTTAAGATACCAGTGTCAAACGTTAATGTCGGCTAAAAAAAATTGATCTTAATGTTGGCTTAGAAAACTATAAATCATATTTAGTCTCTTTCTTTTTCTTTATCTTGGAAAGCGCTAACTGTATAAATTCAAGATAAAAAAAACATTGTTAACGGTTCACATCATATTTATCTTATCTACAAACATATAGATATATATAATCATGAGATATAATTTGAGAAAAAACACAATAGAGAGATTATTTTATTTCTAACTGGACATTTATTACCTTAGTTGAAGAGATTTTTTATCTATAGGCCTCGTTCGCTGGTCTGAAACTTGGTTGAAACTGGCTACAAAACACTGTTCCCGCTGAATTGTTGTGAGAGGAAAACACTGTTCTGGCTGAAAAAAGAAGCCGAACAAATCGAATATGGGGTAAGCCGGTCATAATATCTAGAATTAAGATAACTAACGATGAGTACTAACATGTACTAAGCAAGCTTAGGGGGGGGGGGGGGGCGTGCACAGAGTGAGTGGCATGTACTACTAGCGGAGATTGAGGGCCTGTTTGGATAGAATTATAAAATCTGAATCTTGGATAAAAATAATCTTTAATGTTTTTTTATTACATGCCCGTGTTTTAGAATCCTCTAGAATTCGAAGTGATTATGAGATCTTGATAATGGCACGACTCCTCTTGAGAGGCTCTTCCAGACGAGCCAGAGCCGTTCAGCTCCGGCTTCCCTGATTTTTACCGAAAAATAGCTTCTCTACCCGCCAAACTTGGCCTTGAAATCCGTGGGTATCCACACGGTACCTGAGTGAGAATTGGGATCATGTGGCCATGTGGCCACCTTTTCGCGGCAGATACAGTGGCAGATTCTTTATTTCCGCCTGTATGTGTGTGCGCGCGCTCTACACTTGACTTGCCGATTGGCAACTCTCCGCGACGCATGATTGGATACGCCGGCCGCGCGCGGCCGGAAGCAGAGAGCACAAGTTGGGAGTTTGGAACCTGCTGCAAGTGGCTCTCGTGTTCTTTACGCACGTCCATAGTACACGGCCGCGAGGCCTGGCGGCTAGCGCACATGGGGGGAGGAGGGAGTTGGGATTGGGACGACGACCACCAGCTTTGCTCAGCAAACATCCTGGCGGTCGCGGGCTTCTCCGTGCGTTGACGCGTGCTTCTTACTGTTTTACAAAAAAGTACTCTATCTTTTTACAAACTAACCCGCAGTCCAGTTTATCAGCTCTTAACAGTATTCCCATTCAGATAATTTTCATGTAAGACCCTATTCGAGAAATACTTCCTTTTTGCATAAACCTCCCCGCGGTGGATTTAGCGGACAGCCCCCCACCCGCACCAAACCCGAACCCCTCTGACCCTCTCCTCATTCTTCTATTTCCTTTCTCTCTCTCTTCTCACCGCCGCTGCCGCGCGTATCGCCGCCATCGCTCCTTCGTCGCCTCCAGCAACGCATCCGCGACGGCGACGTCGAGCTGCTCCGGCATCTACCGATCCCACTTACGGAGTAACTCCTCATGATGCCCACTGAGCGAATCCGGTCGGCTCCGGCCTCGATGGCAGCGGGAGCGAATCCGGTTGGCCTACACCGGCTGCTCCGCGACGAGGCCTCCCAAGGTACGCGCGTGCCGCTGCTGAAGTGGTTGGACCGGTGGCTGCGCGGTCCACGCCCTCATCTCTCTCATGCGCCTCCACGCCCACCCTGCCATGCGCCCCTACGACATCGCTCCCCATTGCGGTCGTCCGCTCCATCGACTGCTCGAGCTCCATGCTCATGAGCCGCAAAGAGGTCAAAGCCCCAGGTCGACCTGCCACTCTTCATTGCCTCCATGCCAACATGGACGCCCTCTTGGTAGAGGTCCTTCCCCTGTCTTTCATCTTGGGTTTCAGATTTTTTGGCAGAAAACTTCTTGATTTTGTGTGTGACTTTGAATTTGGTTCAGAGTTGTAGAATTGGATAATTCTGACTTCCTAGGTGCTATTCCAGATTGAGGTAATCCTATTTGTCAAGTGCATTTGAAAGTAGGGAAGTCGATGATATTTCAGTGGACACCGGTAGTTCAAGCATTGAGATGTCCGATATCCAGTCTCAACCAGACATGTGGATAGGTCATGCAGAGCCTCTTGAGAGCCTACTGGGAGCAGATATTATTGCAATTGCTTATGATATCACTAACAGATAATCTTCAACTAAACGACACAATAGATTGGCCAGGGAGAATGATATAGCATATGGTTGTATATACTTGTAAAAGGTGTAAAGTATTAAACTTAGTATTTTTTTAAAATTCTTACTACATATTGATGCTGGATAGTAAGGCAATTTAATGTTGTGCTTGATTTCAGATGGATGCTTTTCCAGTATGGGTTAGATGGGGCCATGCTTAGTTCCAATAGAGCTCGTTAAGAATAGTTTCCACATAGTCTGCCTTTCCATAGGCGTACATGGACTTTCCATTCTTAGTGTCTTTTTTTCCTTTTGTTTTCAGGAAGATGGTGAAATGATTCTTTGTTAATCTAATTCACCACTGAGGTAAGATGGCTAAAAAAGTTATAATGCAGATAGAATGAGGGAATTTGTTTGGATGACCTGTGTCAAAGAGAGGTTTTTTTAGTTTCACCATTTTGTTAACTTAAACATTTTAATTAATTTGTGAGTCAAAGTGGTGCTTTTCATTATCTTTTTTGTGTAATATTTCTGTTTGTTTATTTTCTTTACAGGCAAGTACTTCTATGCTTTGGGTTTTTCATGTACGGTTTATCATACTTCTTAAGCTTTAACAAATAATATTTTTTTCTCTCACAACTCACAGGTAGTGTTATTAGCAAGCTTTGATTGTTATTAGCAGAGAGCGGGGGTTAAAGCAGGGAGTATCTTGCAGCCAGCAACATGAGCGAGGTGCCGTGCAGGTGCGGCAGGTAAGCCTTTTCAACATAGGTACAGCTGGAGTTCTCTTAATTTTGGTGTGGTCTCGACGCCTGGTAAAAGTTGGATCTGGGAAGTAAAGGTGATAACTTTGCTTCCGTTACTTGAATTTGAGACTGAAATTGGTCTAAGTTGCTAAATGATGAAGTTGAAGACAGAGTTTGTCAAGGAGTCTCCAACTCTTATTAGGATAAATAGCAAAAGCATGATTGATCTGCTGGTGCTTACTATGTAGCCAGAACTTTGAGGGTTTATGAATACTTTATGTTTTACATGAAACAAAGCTGTTTAAAGAAAAAAAAAACAATACAATTTATAAAGTCATGGCCCGCTCCGAATAACCACAAATCTCATAGCCTAATTTATGTTATAGAGTTTTATATTTATAACCTTTCTAATGCACCTCATATCCTCTGCTTTGCAGATAACAAATAATGGCGCTGTGAAGATCAGTTTCAATTGTTTATAGTGCCGTTCAGAAAGTTCCATCGCCTAGCCTATCAATGTGTTCACCCTCTATGGCTCAGGCAATTTGACAGAGTACATGCAGGCAGGCGATGCATTCTTCCTCAGCCTGTGATCAGTAATGTAATTATGCGGGCTGTTCTCGTCTTTATCCATCTCAGGATTTGATATATGTTGGAGGTAGTACAATTTTGTGATTATTTGATAAATTATGTTCCATTTGTATTGTAGTCCTGTCAGCAATTCATATGATAGCGCATTTAGATATATTCTTGGGTAGCATTACCATGTCTAATTATGAACCCATGTCTGCCATGCATACACTTCATTTTATTCTTCGAGACATTGCAGGGCGGCCGAAGGGCGCCTGATGTTCTAGTAAAGATGAACTCACCTCCTGTTGATGAAATTGGCTCTCGCAACGAAGATCTTGTCACAACCATCGTTGAAGTTATTGTTGGTGATGATTTCACTGGTAGATTTATTTGAACTAAACCTAAGCAAATTAGAATAAGAAACTGCTTAACCATAAACGAGAGATCGGTCCCTGTCTTTCTTGTCACTCGCGGTCTCACAGAAGAGGAGGAAGGAGAAGGCCACTAAACGACAGCTGCGAGGTGCCCTAGATGCCTACTCTCTGTTTTTTTAAGTGTCCCTATGCTGTGCGTGCTGGTCAAACATATCTTAAGTTTAAGTTTGACTAAGTTTGTCGCTTGAAAAGTATTGTTCGCTGATTTATTGTGAGAAAAAATACTGTACCATGGCTGATAAGTTCAAGTGAAAGTAAGTGAACAGGGCAAATATTATCAACATTTGTATCTCCAAATAAGTTTACTATGAAAGTAGATGCAATGATCTATCTCATGATACTAATTATGTATCATAAATATTAATATTTTTTTATATATTTAGTTAAAGTTAAGTACATTTAACTTCTCGAGAATCGATAACCACGCTTAAAAAAGGACTGAGGGAGTAGCCGTGGCTTTGGTCGCCAATTAAAATAGAGAGACTCACACTTTGCCATTTGAAACAAAATGGTGATAAACTGCAGGGTTGAAGCTCTACAATCTAATTGTAAATGTTATCTCAGTTTACGTTCACATAAAGAGTTATGAGTTTTTAAAAGAGACATCTCGTTGTCTGGAACTTAAACCTCGCCATTTCTGCTACTTCGAGATTATTTATTTAATTTTTGGGCGGCAGTAACACGACGTCCAAACCAGTGAAGCACGAAAACCGCAACTTGTGTTTCAACTTTGATTTGAAGCATGCATTCGGATAGGGATGGCTTGGTGCGGCCGGCGGCGACGGACCCGGAGAGCTCCAGCACTGTGTGTTTTGTTTAGCCATGTGAAACACAACATCAGGGCCCTTGTTTAGATTGCAAATTTTTGCAATCTGGACACTGTAGCACGTCTCGTTTGTATTTGACAAACTTTGTCCGATTATAGACTAACTAGGCTCAAAAGATTCGTCTCATGATTTACAACTAAACTGTGCAATTAGTTATTTTTTTTATCTACATTTAATGTTCCATGCATGCGTCCAAAAATTGATGTGATGAAGAGAGAGTGAAAAAACTTAGAATTAACAAGGCCCGGGTTGCTACGCTCGCATTGGAAGCTTTGCGCGGAGAACGGCAAAGCTGGCAGCTGGTACACGTACACAACAGTCGCGCGTCTCGTCTACCGGCCGCTGCGGGAGTGCGGGCCGGGATCTCGAATTCCCCCCGCTCGGTCACAGCGATCGTGAGCGAGATTCTCTCTTCCAGAACGTCTTCCCCTTCCCGGCCGGCGCGGCGCGACTTCGCTGCGCAAGCAGAGCGGCCGAAGTGGGAAGGATTTGATCGGTAGACAGGGCAGCAGCGCACGCAGTACACGTACGGGCGTCGGGCGGAGGCGGACGGTTCGGGCAGTTGCGTGCGCCACCGCCACGGCGTGGCTGCTGCGTCTGTGTCTCAGGCAGTCGCGGCCGGCCACTCGTAAAGCAAGTCTGTCCTTCCTTCCTTCTTTCCAGTCTGCTGTTGGGTCAGTTCAGGATTTTACTGCTGGCCAGGACAGCACGTTCCGTGACTTCCGTCCAAATCCAACACTGAAACACATCACCCGGAGCCTCAGACGCTTCGCGTACTACCCTGTTTCCGTGGTTTATTACGTTTTGACCACGGCCACTGTTGCTTCGTTTTTAAAAACAACGGTCTTTTAGGACGGAGGGAGTATACGTAGCGGCAGCGCTCTAGTAGATGGCTGCTCCCTGGCTGGCTACAGACCGGCTGCGCAGTCCAGTCGCGCTGCTCGTCATCGAGCCACATCTTGGGTAGTCGTTGGCCGTCACCGTACGTTACGTGAGTGAGCCCTCTTGCGCCTCCGTCTTTGTTGATCGTTTATATATGTTCGAAAAGACGGAACAGGGTGGGACACGTAAAGGGAACACTGTCCCCCTCTTTCTCATCGTGTACGTGTATATATAAGTTATTTTTGTAGCAAGTGTATATATATATATATATATATATATAAAAGCCAGTACATCGCGGGGTCGTTACGTACCTACTTTCTCTGCTCTAAATTATAAGTCACTTTGAAAGGAAGTACACTACACAATATGCATCAGGCATCCATGTTCGCTTGAACTTATCAGTCATGAAACATTATTTTTATCTCACAACAAATCAGCTTCAGCCAGCTTATCAGCCGTAAAAACTATCGGCCGAAGAGCCAATAAAGAAAAGGATAATATCTCTACAGAGAAGTTTGGCAGGAGAACGCTCCAATCAGTGTCGCTGGTCCTATCAGAGCAACATCTTTATGGCTGCGTTCGGCTGGTACGGAGGAAGTATTGTTCCCGGCTGAATTTTACTGTTTACGGATGATTTCTCTCACAAATTCCTTCAGATTCCTCCAAATTCCTCCGAGCGAACGGGCCTATGCGATATACTTATCCTGTATGTGTTAATTAGATTTTAACTGATTAGAAAGACCAGATACCGATCGGTGGTAGTACATGTCACCACCGAACCACACACATCAACAGATTTTAGCGTGCCTTGCTCCGTTCATGTCGTCGCGCCTTCTACCGACACATATACAGGTCACCAAACATATTCATCATCATGTCACAGGCAAGCCAAACGGGCCCACCATCATCATCATCATCATCAAACGGGCCCATCATCATGTCACATTGCCAAACTGAAATCGAGGCTTAGCCGGTTAGCCCACGGATGAGTGTTTGTGATCAGCACTCAGCAGGAGAGGGGAGTGGTCGGAGCAATCTGACGACAGGCAGCGCAACAAATGGTTGGAATGATCCTCCATTCATTGTACTGAAGCAAATACACGGTCGATCCGTTCGAGTTGGATTCGGCCGATGGTTGCTCCAAGCGTAAAGCCTTCCCTGTTAGGCCTTCCGCAGTGTGCGAGGGGTGCCCAAAAATCATCGGCCTCCACGTATGAACTCTAGCACCACTCCAGTTAGCTCACAGTGGTATACAATATTAAAAATAAATAAAAAAGCAGATGCCGTACTCAGCCAGTCTTGCACAGGTCTTGTCGTCTTCATCTCAATGGGTACGAAGGAAACAATATTTTATCAATCTGGCATCCGTTGGCATCGGTGAAAGTACTTACTCCGCTCTCCGTTTTGTTGGCATCGCTCAAAACTGACTACACTAGTTGCAATGGAGGGAGTGGTGCTACGATCCTCTCTCTCCTCTTTTAGGCATTACTCAAGAGCAACCTTGTGGAGGGCCTAAGATGTATCTCTTCTAATTGCAGATTGTTCAGTGTGCGACGGAAGCTACGCATCAATCCCCTATGTAGCCTGTCGTTATATTTGTCTGTTGCCTGGTAAATAAATAAGTTTAAAGTCGCCGCAAAATTAGCCACGCCCCCTGGCAGGCGATGGCAATGCTTGCTATCTCTGCTAGAAACGACTCTTTTTCGTCTCTCTGTGTTGGCCCATACACCGTCGTCAACCACCATTTTTTTTCACGATCGGACCCACCAGCCCGTATTTTATTAAGAGGGTCGTCAACCACCATGGTGCTTCTTCACCGATTAATGGCTGCAGGCGCACAGTCACAGAATATTGTCGAACGGACAACAGTGTTCCAGACCACAGGTCGCGCCTCCAAGCCGGTAGCACACCTCCTGATAACCCGAGGGCAGGTAAATAGCAATAGTCGAAAACAGTGTTACATTGAGATCAGCGACTTTTGTCTCTTGGAGACAGACCATGGAGGCCGGCTCTTGGATCAGAAATTCGGCCCTGTTCACTTTGCTCAAAAGCCACGCTGAAAAATACTGTTTGCTGATTTGTTGTGAGATGAAAACGAGCCGTTCCTTCGGCTGATGTGCCCAGTCATTCAGACCTCGGGCGTTCCATACAAAGACGTTGTTAATACTCATGGTTACAACAGTTTTGCGACACGGACACTGCGACGATCAGCAGGCGGCAACAGCTACCTTCCTTCACCCGGCAGCCCTGCAGGGGAAGAGCTCACGCATGGCCTCCCTCTTTCAGCAAGACTCATCAGGGCGTCTCTGAGGATGCCTTAGCAATTGCGCGGCGACCACTTCGTAAGCAGGATTTTCTTCGCTTGCGCCTCCGGATTGGACTGCCTGAGGTGAGTTTTGGCACCTCGACTTTCTTGGCCTCGGAGTAGACGACACCAGTGCAGCCTCCACCGGTAGCTTCAGGCTCTCGATGAAGCCAGGTAACGACGTCGCAAGTTGTACCCCGACGAGTTGGCCATCATCTCCGCTCCTTGGTCCACAGCCCAGTTAGGCCCATCTGCCAGCGCAGTTTGAACTGCTGTGTTGGATGGTGGCGCCAAAGCTGCATCTTCGTTGTCTTGTTCGTCTTCCCGCTGCACCTCCGGAAAAGGCGCAGTTTTTTTTGTCTTGCTCTTCCTTACAGTGCATTCTTTCATTGAATTGAAAAGGGAAAAAATATTAGGTAGGGGATTCCTCTGAAAAAACATCAGGTTGCTACGCTCGCATTGGGGAGCTTTGCGTGCAGGAGCAGGCGAAGATGGGGGCCCGGCCGGCCCGAGACTGCTGGTGGCCATGCGCACAGCGGGACGAGAGAACGGCAAAGCCGGCTGCTGGGCGCTGGTACACGTACACACAGTCGCGCGTCTCGTCTACCGTCCGGTGCGACCCCTCGGTGTTGTGAACGTCACACACAGTCTCTTCGGGAGTGCAGGCCGGAATCTCGAATTTTGTGTTGCAGTCTTGCCGTTCCCCGGCCGGCGCGGCGCGACTTCGCTGCGCGGAGCGGCGTGGGAAGGATTTGATTGGGGCAGACACCACCAGGACAGGTGGACAGCAGCGCAGTACGGCTCGGGCGGTTGCGTGCGCCACCGCCAAGGCGTGGCTGCCTGCGTCTCCGATCCGGCAATCGCGGCTGGCCAATCGTACCGTACAGCAGAGCAAGTCTTCCCGTGCGCTGTTGGGTCAGTTCAGTCGCCCAGGACAGCACGTTCCGTCGAAACACATCACCCGCCCTTCCCTTTTTTTTTCCGCGGTAACGTTTTGACCACTACCACTGTTGTTGTAGCCTGCAGCGTAGTGCTATAGCGGGCACTGCGGCAGGGCAGTCCAGTCGCGCTGCTCGTCGAGCCACATCGATCGATCTTGGGTCGTCGTTGGGCGTCACCGTCCGTGGTCCTCTTGGATCGATCGTGCCGGGCGGCGTGCGCCTCCGTCTTTGTTGATCGATGTTCGAAAAGACTGAACAGGGTGGGACAACACTGTTCCCCCTCCTCCTCGACATCGTGCATGTAATCGAGCCAGTACAGCATGGGTTCGTTACGTACCTACACTACACTATACTATACTTACACAAGACGGATGCACGCATCGATGTATGTAATTTTTCCTACCAATTATTTCAAACCGTCCTGCACGCAATTACTTGGAAAGATATATTCGGCTTACCCCATATTCGATTTGTTCGGCTTCTTTTTTCAGCCGGAACAATGTTTTTCTCTCACAACAATTCAGTCGGAACCATGTTTTTCAGCCAGTTTCAGACCAGCGAACGGAGCCATAGTAGAATATAGTTTATGAACAAAAATGATGCGCGTGTAATTCTGTGCAACTCGCTCGCTAGTCGCCCCTGCATCCCGGCTCCCCCTACAGTATACACGCTGCAGGTCTCACACGCGGCGAAATCGTTAGCACCCGACAACTAGCTATTTCTGTCATCCTCTCTCGCTCAGAACGTCAAAACAACCTACTCCGTACATATTTATAGAAGTTGCTAAAATGAAGGTCCCTGAATTTATTTGTTATAATATATTAAAATTGTAGCTTTAGTTCGTTGCAATTTCGGTAGGCATTACATGTAATTTTCGGATCTGAGAATAAAAAACATGTTAGACAAAACCACAAACCTAACAAAATCTAATGTATGTCGACAAAAAACAATTAACAATTTACAATTGTTTTCTATAGTTAGATTAGACAAGGACAAAAAATAATAATATATTGTAACAAAAAAACAATTAACAAATCATAAACAAATGACAAGAGGACAAATAGAGGCTGTGCCAAACGGCCAGCCGTCGCCTGATGTAAGTCTAACTTTCAGACACCTGCCGTTTAGAAAAAAAAGTGTATATTTTATACCATGATGATCTTTCAGCTAGCTCTATTTATGAGAAGGAAACGAGTTTGGAAAAGAATGAGAGCATCAACCAACAGGAATAAATTAAAACCCATCAAACAACACTTCAGCGAGAAGTTAGCTAGAGCCACTCGATCCTCTCTTCCATAACTCAAAAGCATATATATATGCAACCACCGCGACATGCATGCCACATACAGTTAATCCTTAATCAAGGCATGCTACAATTAATTAGCGTAACCACCCACCCATAGCATATGATACCGATCGATACTTCATCCAGTCCAGCTTGGTTGATTGGTTCTATCCTATACCCCTTTCCTCTATCTTTATCTACCCTCTCCCAACATATATACCCACCTGCCCTCCTGCTAGTGGTAGATGCTGCGGCTTCACTTCACGGCTGCTTCTGCCGCTGGCTCTCGAGGCCGACGGAGTTGTGCTGCCGGGACGGGCCGGACGGCGGCGCCAGCCTCCTCGGCAAAAACCCGAACAAGTTGTTGGATGCACCTCCCTGCAGCGGCCGTCCCTTGAACGGCTGCATGCCTCTCGAAGCCTGCTGGCAGCTTGTTGCCAACAACACGAGGAGAAGGACGAGTAAGAGCCAGCAGAGAAGCTGCAACAGAACTCTCTTGCTGCTTCTCTGCCAACAGCACCCCATGAGGCTACCTATACCTAGAGCGACCACCGACAAGAGCTAGGCCGGGGGAGAGAAATGGAGCCGATGTCAAGTGTGGAGGAGATTGAGAGAAGGCAGGGTGGGCACATTTAATAGAACCCGAAAACCGAGCACCAAACCCGAACTGATACCGAACCGAACCGTCGGTTTTTCGGTTCTGCTTTGGTTCTCATGCTTGCAAAATTCGGGTGTCGGCTATGGCTTCAGTTTTTACCCCAATCTGAATCGAGAAACCGCTCAAACCCAACAAACAACTATCATTTCATCTCATTATCTCATCATGTTACTCGTCGAAGCATAGCCAACATAGCTACTGTTTTTTGATGGGTGATGTATAGAAATCTCAGTTGTGGAAACAAACAAAAAGACTATATTGGGTATATGCCAAATTTGAACTAAATTGCACCTTGCTTGTTAATTATTTCAAGTCTTGAGTACTTGGTATATAGTGAACATCTGAATATATAAGAATTTTACAGGACTTATCTAGGTATGTAGCTAGAGGGAGTATGTGAAGATTTAACTAAATATAGTGCACAACCACCAGTGCAAAGTGCAACCTTTGCTTCTACAAGACTTGAACCAATGAGAGAGCTCCCAACTTAAAAATTGGGTAGGATTCCTTGAATGAAGAACAAACATATTACATAGCTTTTCCTCAAACTGAAAGATGGGTAGAACAGTGGCTAGTGCTTTCAGTATCTTTTTTGTTCTATAATTTATTTTATACGAATTAATTACGGTAAATCTAAAGAGTACTCGAGTGATTTAACCGCTTCTGTCACACGATTTTAGCACCGTTGGATATATCGATCTAGCGCTGGATTTTTCTCTTCGTGGCTCTCATTCTCAGGCGTGGGACGTGGCGGTATTTGGGCACCTCTGCTGTAGAGTACGTATGCACTGTGCTGTGCGGCGCGGTGGCTGTGGAGATGAAAAGGAAGAAAGCTGCTTGTCAGTTGGTAGAGGGTGCAGTTCTGGACAAAATACTCGTGGCTCGCTAAATTGCTTGACTCGTGGTCGGCTCAGCTCGGCTCGACTCAGTTTGTTTTAACTTTTTTATGAGTTGAGTTGGAAGTCTAGCTCGCTATTTTAACGAGTCAGCTCGCGAGCTACTCACGAGCTGAGGCCTATCAGCCCACGATCATGAATCCAAAAGATGATGATGCTGACCTAGAAGTGTACACCTATTCTATTGGTATGTAATCCTTATTTTCAGCTGTTTCATATGAATTTTAATTTTATAATTGTCGTGGTACTTAAATGTTTGTGGATTGTTTTTTATGGAGAAGATGATGACACTGACATTGAATATGTGGACTTTCCTAAGTTTATGGTGACAAACAACTAGTTAGTATGCTGAAACTACATGATTATGGATGGACCAACTATGTTGCATGGTTGATACTTTTGATGAACCTGATATATATTAATCATGTATGGTTGCATAATGTTGAACATCACCTTCTGAAATTAATGTAACATAAACATTATAAATATATATGTCCTATTTTTTTAATAGCTCCCGAACTAAATGAGCCAGCTCGAGTTCGATAACGAATCAAGCCGAGCTACCTCTCTTGCTCGTAATATTAACCAGCCAGTTCGAGTTGGACCGACGTAGACACAGCAGCCGCATGCCACCTCGGCCCCGCGCCCCGTTAGGCCCTATCATGAACGTATGCATGTATACAGTTCATTCAGCAGATTACATCTTATGAACCAAATTTTATTATTATTTTAGTGTAAGTTATGTATTTAATCGGTGTAAGTTGATTTTATTAGTAAATGAGAATTGTAAGAATTACTCTAATAATTATCTATTATTTTTTGCTTATTTTTTGTATGTTTTATTTGGTTTTCTTTGAAATTGTTTAATTTGGCTTCCATACAAATAATCTGGCTATCTTTTTTATTTTATTTTTTTAATATTTTTATATTTTTATATATGTTTTATTTTGATTCATTTGATCTGGATCCTATGGTCATAACAATTGAGTGTTGGATGCACTAGAAATCGCTCGATTTTATCTAGGGCTTGGAATCGAGTGTTTCGTGGGCTGCTTAACACCCGGGTGCGTGCTGGAAGGCCGAGAAGCACCCGTGCGTTTCGTAGACGGGTGTAAGTTATGTTTTTAATTTATGTAAATTGATTATTCGTAAATGAGAGTGATCAGAATTACTCGAAAAGTTATCTGATTTTTTGGCCTTTTTTAATCTTTGTATGCTTTATTTGGTTCATGTCAGTGCGGGACCCATGGGATACCCCGTACGGAAGGGAGAAACTAGTCTAACTAGGATTCTTCCCCTGTAATATTAGTAGTAGTATTACTCTGTAATCCTACTAGGAACTCTCATTATACACCGACTAGGACTCTGGCCTCCTGACTATATAAAGGAGGGCAGGGCTCCTTGGATCGGGAGTTTAGAGAATAATTGTACAACACAACACTGGACAATCAATCCAACGCAAAGGCTAACACCGACCTGGACGTAGGGCTATTACTCGATCAAAGATCGAGGGTCCGAACCAGGATAAATCGACTGTCTCTTGCGTTAACCGTCGAGTTCCGCATACGCTGAAGTCCGAACATACTGCCCCGGGGACCCCCGTGGCAGGCTATCGGTGGTCAAACATCGACAGCTGGCGCGCCAGGTAGGGGCTTTCGGCGACTTTGCATCCGAGAGCTCGATGGACCTCGACAACATGATCTTCTCAAAGGGATCAACCTTCATCTTCGATTCATGGATCTGCGAGGCAGGCGACGATGGCAAGCTCCAAAACCGTCTCCTTGAAGATTCAGATCATCATCAGAACTTTTTCATTTTGGCGACAACGACAGATCAGCTTGCCGAAGATTCGCGCAGCTCGTGATGTCGAATCCGACTCAGATTTCACGACTTCACGCATCCGATTCAAACTTAGGTTCCGCTTCCGAGACGGAGTCTTATCCGAGTTCTTTCAGAAAACCGAGTTCCTTTTCTGACAAAGCTCCGGAACACGACGTCAACATAGTCAAGAATACTACTCGGAGTACACTCAGGAGTACTTTAAAGAAGTTGGGTACCTCTTCCGTTCAGACTCCACAATATGGCTAATGTCTTATCAGACACGGACCGAAGGATCCACCAATCCGGTGCTTAGAATGCCACTGAAAGGAGCCTAGGAAGGTCTCGTTTTAACTATAACATCTCAGGACTGCATCATCCACTGGCCGGGTTCCGTTCCTGAAGGATAGCGACACCCAACTAGTCGACAACGTGACAACAATAGCTCTACCCTACCAAGAAGGAGACTCGATCTGTGACCTTGAAGCCTCTACTGAAGTTATCAACAACTCTGGCAATATGGAAAGCCATAGACGATGACAGAACAACTCACGCTAGAGAAGTATTCATGATTCGCCGTCCTCGATCACCATTGGTCCCCCCAGAAGCACCCGACGTCAGGTCTTCAGATGAATCCGAATCCAACATATCACCATTTATCCAGGGGCACGATGGTGAAACTGAGAGTCAGAGGCAAGCTAGAGAGAGAAAGAATAAATTGAAACAAGGACGTCAACGCCGTGCTAAGCAGCGAAAGGACACTTGGATCAAATATGAGTCAGACCTAGCCGAGTACAATAGAAGAAAATCAGAGCGAGAGGTCAAAGAAGGACGAGCAGCGAATACACCCTACGATAAGATCCGAGAAGCACTAGAAGAACTCAGGGCGACTTCATATCCCAATGAAAAACAAGAACAGCTCCGGGAACTTCCTCCGATCAACAGTCCTTAGGACGCACGACGGAAGGGCAACATCTCATGAACAGGAAGATCAAAATCAAAGGAAGTCCGCTTTCGAAAGACTTGGACCAAGTGGAAGTCACAATAGGAGAAAGTCAAAGAAATCATAGTTCAAAACGACCGAGTCGAACAACCAAGAAAGGCCAGAAGCAAAGCACCTACTCGGACAGCCACGCAAAACTACTCTCACCAAGACAACAGTTGGCAAGAAGGGGGCGCCGAATCAGAATACACAGAAGCCGGAACGCACGATAGATTCCCCTGTTTCGCAAATAGACTTGCTTCAATACGACTGCCTCATAAGTTCAAGCCATCCAACCACTCCAAGTATGATGGCAAGACCGAACCAAAGCAATGGCTCAGGATTTACTCGCAATCGATTGAATTGGCCGGAGGAGACGATGACATCAAGACCTTGTTCTTTCCCATGGCCTTAGAAACCATGCCACTGCAATGGTTTGACAAATTGAATCCAGGATCAATCAAAAATTGGGAGGACTTGCAAAGAGCTTTCTGTGAAAATTTCGCGGGTATCATTACACACCCAATCACCCACGTAGAGTTAAAAGGACTCAAGCAGAAAGGAGGTGAAAGTCTTAGAAATTACTATCGACGATTTGGCGAACTACGAGCTCAAGTACATGACATCACACAATAAGAAGTAATCGAAGCTTTCTCTCACAGGAATCATGGCTAGGTGGCAATTTCAAGATTTCTGCAAAGAAAACCCAAGAAACAATGAAGAATTCAGACGAACAGTGGAAAAGATGATTACTGTAGAGGAAAAAACAAGAGAAAGATTCCCAGATAGAAACAACCGAGACAACCCAGACAGACAAAATCATCGAAACAACAGACAACAGGAAAGAAAACATGGACCAGACAACACAGTAGCAATGGCTGACAAATCAAAGAAATTTACCAAGCCTAGAAGATATGACGACATTGAGAACATACGTTGCCCCTTGCACCCCAATGGAAAGCACACCATCGGAAATTGCTACACCTTCAACGAAAGATACACTAGAAAAGATAGTAAGGGGAACAATAAAGAAGACAATCAGAAAAAAGAAGGAGACAACCATGAAGACAAGGGATTCCAAAAATCCAGAGGGACAGTGGCAGTAATCTTTGCTGGGGTTCTAGATTCTAGAAGCAAACATCAAGAAAAGCTAGCGTTACGAACCATCATGGCAGCAGAACCTGCTACACCAAGATATCTCAATTGGTCAGAGTATCCAATCCAATTTTCAAGAGAAGACCAATGGACCAGCGTAGGAAACGCAGGCCATTACCCACTGGTTCTAGATCCAACCATTGCCGGTATGACTGTTATGAAAGTACTAATCGACGGAGGAGCCGGACTCAACATCATTTTTTAGAAACTCTAAGGAAGATGGGACTACAACTCATCGGGATGATCACACCAACAAGCACGCCTTTTTATGGCATAGTACCCGGCAAGGCAGCAATGCCACTTGGACAAATCACTCTACCGGTTACTTTTGGGACTCCCTCGAACTACCGTATAGAGTTCATCAAGTTTGAAGTCGTGGACTTCGATTCATCATATCACGCAATCCTCGGGCGCCCAGCACTAGCAAAATTCATGGCAATACCGTATTATCCGTACCTGTTGCTTAAGATGCCAGGGCCTAATGGTGTTCTCTCTCTTCGGAGTGATTTGAAGCGCGCATTTGACTGTGATGTTCAGGCAATCCAAATTGCAGCAAAAGCACAAGTCGACAATGGTAGAAAAGAAATAGCCACTATTGCCGCAGAAATAAGCCAAGAAGAATTAGAGATACCGGCTAAAAAGCCCAGCATCCTCGCACCACCAAAAGAAGCCGACATCAAGCAAATCGACCTGGGCACTGGCGATCCCTCCAAAACAGCAACCATCAGCGCCCACCTCTCGGCAAAATAGGAACTCGCGCTCACCAACTTTCTTTGGGACAACAAAGATATCTTCGCTTGGAAGCCAGCTGACATGCCAGGTGTCCCAAGAGAGTTGGCTGAGCACAGAATTGATATCAATGAAGGCTCCAAGCCCGTAAAGCAATGGCTACGATGATTCTCACCCGACAAGAAAGCAAGCAATTAAAAAAGAAATCACGAAGCTATTGGCAGCCGGGTTCATCAGAGAGATCCTTCATCCAGATTGGCTAGCAAACCCAGTTCTAGTACAGAAAAAGAATACAGACGAGTGGCGCATGTGCGTCGACTACACAGATCTCAACAAACACTGCTCGAAAGACCCATTTAGGCTATCGCACATTGATCAGATAGTTGACTCAACGGCAGGATCCGCCCTATTATCCTTTCTTGATTTGCTATTCAGGATATCACCAGATTGCATTAAAAGAACAAGACCAGAGCAAGACATCTTTCATCACTCCGTTCGGTGCCTACTGCTACAAGACCATGTCGTTTGGACTCAAGAATGCTGGAGCCACCTGCCAAAGAGCTATTCAAACATGCCTTGGTGATCAGATCGGTGAAAACGTAGAAGCATACATGGATGACGTAGTGGTAAAGACAAAGAACCTAGATGCACTAATTAAAGACCTAAAGCAAACCTTCGAAAACCTGAAAAGATGGAGGTGGAAATTGAATCCAAACAAATGTGTATTCAGAGTTCCTTCAGGACAACTACTCGGATTCCTAGTCAGTCATCGCGGAATCGAAGCAAGCACCAAGCAGATTCGAGCCATAACAGAGATGGGCCCTCCTCGAAGTGTCAAAGATGTGCAGAAACTAACAGGCTGCATGGTGGCCCTCAATCGTTTCATATCAAGACTGGGCGAAAAAGGGTTACCTTTCTTTAAATTGCTGAAGAAGACAGACAAGTTCGAGTGGACAGAAGAAGCTAACGAAGCTTTCAAGAAGCTCAAGGCATACCTCACCTCCTCACCTAGTTCTCACACCTCCAAAGAAATACGAAGACATGATGCTATACATTGCGGCAACTTCTACTGGTGATCAGCACTGCGATTGTCGTAGAAAGAGAAGAAGAAGGGCGTGTATATAAAGTACAACGTCCCTATACTACATCAGCGAAGTACTGTCAGAATCAAAAATCCGGTACCCGCATGTGCAAAAACTACTCTACGCCCTCCTGATCACTTCACGCAAGCTTCGCCACTATTTTGAAAGCCACATGATTACCGTGGTGACAGATTTCCCACTCGAGACATCCTACACAACAGAGATGCAACGGAGCACATATCTAAGTGGGCAGTTGAACTTGGCGCTCTCAATATCGAATTTCACACCATGGAAGGCAATTAAATCTCAAGCCTTGGCTGATTTTGTTGCTGAATGGATAGAAATTCAACAACCTATGTCAAGTACCATCCTTGATCATTGGAAGATGTACTTTGATGGATCACTCAAGCTAGGCGGAGCCGGTGCAGGTGTCCTCCTAATTTCTCTAGACGGACAGCAACTCAAGTATGTCCTTCAGATATTATGGCAAGCTACAAATAATGAGGCAGAATACGAAGCCCTCATCCATGGGCTACGAGTGGCAATTACCCTCAGAATCAAACGTTTACTTGTTTACAGAGATTCAGCAGTAGTAATCAATCAAGTCAACAAAGATTGGGACTACACCAAAGAAAACATGGGTGCTTACTGTGCTAAAATACGAAAGCTCGAAAAACATTTCCAAGGACTAGAAATTCTACACGTCCTGCGTGATTCTAATATTGCGGCAGACATCCTCACCAAGCTTGGATCAGACAGGGCGAAGGTCCCACCCAGTGTATTCATAGAGGAGTTATCAGCTCCTTCTATCAAACAACCCGGTAAGATAACCCCTAAAATCTCAGCCAAAGACACCTAGATCTTAGTAATCACCACTTCATAGATCTAGGTTTTTATCAATTACATCAAAGAAAATAAGTTACCAGTAGAAAAAGAAGAAGCTACCCGAGTTGTTCGCAGAAGCAAGAACTACGTCCTAGTAGGAGACAAGCTCTACAGAAGAGCCGCATCATCAGGAGTACTCCTAAAATGTGTCTCATTTGAAGAGGGCAAAGAGATCCTAGACGAAATACACTCAGGTTGCTGTGGAAATCACGCCGCTTCAAGAACACTAGTCGAAAAAGCATTCTGCACCGGTTACTACTGGCCAACCGCTTTGAAAGACGCAGAAGAACTCGTCAGAAGATGCAAAGGTTGTCAAATGTTCGCAAGACAGGCTCATGTGCTAGCTCACAACCTCATCTGCATCCCTACCTGCTTGGCCTTCTCCTGCTGGGGGCTGGATCAAGTAGGACCCCTCAAGAAAGCAAAAGGCAGGCTTCGAGTACATCTTCAGTAGCAATTGACAAGTTCACCAAGTGGATTGAATTCAAACCACTCGCAAAATACAGCGCAGCCAAAGCAGTCGAGTTCATCCAAGACATTATGCACCTGCTTCGGCATGCCCAATCGAATCATCATGGATTTGGGTTCTCCCTTCACAGCCACAGAATTCCAAAGTTGGGCACAAGACTGCGGCTTCAGAATAGATTACGCATCAGTCGCACATCCAGAGGCCAACGGACAGGTCGAAAGGGCAAATAGACTCATACTAGCTAGATTAAAACCAAGATTGTATGAAGAACTAATAGACTATGGATCAAAATGGATTGAAGAATTACCCAAGGTTGTATGGGGGCTACGGACTCAAATAAGCAGAGCTACCGGATACTCACCTTTCTTCCTGGTGTATGGATCAGAAGCAGTACTACCCGTAGACTTGATCTGGACGTCACCAAGGATAGAACAATACGACGAAGGAGAAGCAGAACACACCCAAAGATTAGAACTCAACAGTACAGAAGAAGTCAGAGTGAATGCTACCCTTCAATCAGCAAGATACCTCCAAGGACTAAGATGCCTACTATAACAAGAATACCCAGTCTTGATCATTACAAGTCGGAGACCTAGTACTAAGAAGAATATAAAAAACCGACGGACGCCATAAACTACTCAGTCCATGGGAAGGTCATTTTATTCGTCACAAAAGTCACCGGACCAGGCACATACAAGCTGATAACTGAATATGGAAAAGAAGTCAACAATACATGGCACATCAGTCAGCTACGAAGATTCTACGCATGAAAACAACTCAAGGGAAAATATGTATACAAGACACAAGAGATCAACGATCATGACCAACAAAGATAGCGCTCATCAACAACATATGTATTATTATGGCTTATCAACGATTCACGATCAATAAAGATGGTCTTTCCACAAAATATATGTCATGTTATGACTTTCTCCGAAGTTGTCTTCACTAAGCAAAATGGCTGAAACATGCCTGAGCATACCGGTCGAGAGCAAAATAGCTGAAAAGACGCTTGAGCCCGCCGATAAGGGTAGCTAACAAGCTAACACCCGAACCAAAAGCAAAATGGTTGAAAAGACGCCTGAGCATATCGGCCGAGAGCAAAATAGCTGAAAAGATGCTTGAGCCCATTGATGAGGGTAGCTAACAAGCTAACACCCGAACCAAAAGCAAAATGACTGAAAAGACGCCTAAGCATACCGGCCGAGAGCAAAATAGCTGAAAAGACGCTTGAGCCCGCCGATGAGGGTAGCTAACAAGCTAACACCCGAACCAAAAGCAAAATGGCTGAAAAGACGCCTGAGCATACCGGCCGAGAGCAAAATAGCTGAAAAGATGCTTGAGCCCGCCGATGAGGGTAGCTAACAAGCTAACACCCGAACCAAAAAGCAAAATGGCTGAAAAGATGCCAGAGCATACCGACCGAGAGCAAAATAGCTAAAAAGATGCTTGAGCCCGCCGATGAGGGTAGCTAATAAGCTAACACCCGAATTAAAAAGCAAAATGGCTGAAAAGACGCCTGAGCATACCGACCGAGAGCAAAAGAGCTGAAAACATGCTTGAGCCCACCGATGATGGTAGCTAATAAGCTAACACCCGAACCAAAAAGCAAAACGACTGAAAATAAGGCTAAACATAAATTAGAGCAATTTCAAAAACAAGACCCTCCAGCTCCTTGTTCCAAATAGCAAGAGGCTCGGGGGCTACACTCAGAAGATCCCAAGAAGCGCTACATGGTTTCGCTCAAGAAAGCACTTGGACAACGCTTGATTCCTGCTCAACAAGACTTGGAGAAAACAAGACGAGGCTTTCAGAGCTCTACCATGAAGCGCTCGGGGGCTTGCCGGTCCTAGGATATTTTTGCAACGAGAGATAGGACCAGATGCTAACCACACTACGAGCTAAGCCAAGAAGAAGAAGCTGGAGATATCCTAAGTCTTTTCAGTACTAACAAGAACACGAAGTTTATCGAGACAACGGTCTACACTGGGTCGTTTACAAATCACAGACAAGCACTCGACAGATCAAGGAAGCCTGCCAAAACATCAACCTACATATACCGAGTTGTTTACAAGGCGCAAACTAAAGCCAGAGAAGAACACAATAGATCAATAGGGCTGGTCAAGACAATGATCTACCCAACCCGGGTTGTTTACGAGACAAAGAAATACAAACAAAGAAGACATCAACAAAGAACAAAAAATCTCATTTCAGTTTTCAAGTATAGTGTTTTGTTATAGAAGCTAGAATACAAGAGTCGATTACATCAGGCATCAGGAGAAGAAACATTAATGTCAAGATTATCTACAATCTTCCTGGCCAAGTCATCGACTTCAGGCTCCAACCTCTCAACAGCATCCAAGTACTCTTGGCTCTTGGCTTCATCGGTAACCTTGGACAAAGGAAAGTCCAGAGAAAGAACCCAGACCTAGGCAAGGACATTCCTGGTACACAGATGGGCACACCTCTTCACGAACCCCTGGAAACGAGTCGGCACTTAGGGAATAAATTGAGCCCAAGATTGACCGTCATCCGCTAGAGTTCGGAGAAGGTCGGCTACTAACCAAAAAGACTTCCACAAAGCATTCTAGTTATCAGTAGCCGTTGCTAACATACCAGTCAAGTCTTAAATAGTCTTTTGGGCCTACATAAGATCCCTGTCAGCTCCATGCCTAATCAACTTAGCAAGCACGAGTTCTTCTTCAGCTTGAGTAATTACCTCCTCAGCTTTGTTGTGGTTAGTGCGGACGAGTGTCTTCATCTCTTCAATACCCTCCGAGAGCTTCTGCTTTTCAACTCGGAGAGCTAGGAGAAGCAACAAAAACAAGTCAGCAAAAAAGGAAGTCAGAATACAAAAGGAAACAAGCGGAACCCGCGATACCTTTGCACTCGTTCTTCATGGATTCCACCACAGCATCCTTTTGCTTCTTCGCCTCCACCACCCGGGCACGAAGAGCCTTCTCCTCCTTTTAGTGCGTTTGGCGCTCAGTCTCCAACTCGGCCCGGAGGAGGTCAAGATCGGCCTTTAGGGCGCTCACCTCAGAAGACAACTTTTTCTCGTTTTTAGATAAGAAAAAGAAGCCAGTATGATCATGAGAGAAGGACTGAGCAAAAAGAGACAAAGAAAAACAAGACATAAGGGCAGAGGAAAAATGAACATCCAAAGAAGGAACGGTAGAAAAACTTACCTAGAGCTTTTCCCCAAAAGAAGTCGCAAGGGTCGATAAGATTCCCCAGGCGGCAGTCAGCTCCGACAGTCGATGAGTGGCATCAAAATGCTGCACCACGTCATCAGCAAAGGGCGGACCACTAGAGGCGAGAGAAGGAGAAGGAGAAGCCGGTCGAGACGAAGAAGGCACGACCAGAGCTATCTCCTGGGAAGCCGAGGCCAATCCCTCAGATGGACCCGCCGCCATGGCCATGGTCACTTTGGGAGCTGGCAAATCAGCAGATGCGGATTCTACCCCCCTCACAGCCACCTCGGCGCCCGTGCGTTTCGAGTCCTAAGACTCAGTACGCAAGGGCACACTAGAGGTTTGGCAAGAAGTCGACTGGAGGCTCGGGGAAGATGAAGGCCTAAAAGATTACAAGGAAACCCGTCAAAAAAGAATAAGAAAAAGGAAGAACAGAAGCAGAGAAACAAAACCAAAATTCACTCACTCAGCTATCTTCTTCCTCATTAAACCAAAAGAAGACCTCGCTGGGGGAACCACGGCAGCAAAAACGTCCCCGTCACTCGGTGACAGGAGCGGTGTAGCCGGTACCGGAGCCCCAAAAGAACTCGGTACCGGAGCTATGGAAGAACTCGGTACCGGAGCTATGAAAGAACCCAGTGCAGGAGCCTCAGAAGAACTGATACCTGACGACCGCTTACTACAAAGAGATCGAGACCAATGTCAAAACAAAAAGAAGGTTTCAACTACAGGAAAATAAGAAAACAACTCACCGCCGCATGATAAGGGGTGCATCATCATCCTCTTCTTCCTCAGTCTCGACCAAGGCCACCATAGCACCAGCTGAAAAAGGACAAAAGTACTTGGTTAAAGACGAAAACAATCAATAGAAGGACAAAGCGTATTAATGTGCTCACCTAAGAGCATGCTAGCTATAACTTGAGTACCTGGAGAAGTACTCAACTAGCTAGCTTTCTTGGCAACGGGCGCACCAGAAGAAGAACCAGCCACTCGCCCCCTCTTGCCGACGCCACGAGCAGCTCAGGGAGCTGAACGTGGAACGTACTCTACATATACACCAGGGTTCGTGGAAGAAACACCAGGAAGCATTGTGGCAGTTTGCGACTTACTGGTTAAAGAAGCCCCAGCAAGACTACCCCCAGCCCCCACAATGGTAGGAAGGTCGTGAAGGGGAATTGGGTCAACGAAGTTACGCCCCAATTCCTACGAAAAGAATAAGACAAGAAAGTTTAAGCAAAAATAGATACAACAAAAAGAAATACAAAAAGTACCCACACAAAGAGAAAAACAACTTACAGATGGAGGCAGGTTCTTTGCACAGTACTCGAAGACGGTAAGCGGGACAACGCTTGCGCCTTTCAGCATCTTTTGAAGGCACTCGAGTACCTCCTCATTGGTCAACTCAAGGGCAGGGACCATGTGTGAAGGATCCTCAGCCCCAGAGTACTCGAAGCCAAAGTTCTCTCACTCCTTCAGAGGCTGAACACGATGGCGAAAAAAACTCAAGACAATTCCAAAACCGATCAAGTCCTGCTGCTTCAGAGTGCTTATCCGCTCAAGGAACGGCTGGATCGCCTGGAGCTCGTCCGACGTCAGGGAGTTCTTTTCCCACCGGTCGTTAACCGAGGGACCAGATCTAGAATGAACGGCGAGAGAAGGGATCAAATTGGCGGCATAGAACTAGCCAGCACGCCAATCCCTCACAGAATCAACCAGGTCATAGTCAAAGAACTTGCTTTTAAGACCCTGGTGAAACTGAATCCCGCAGCCGCCAAGAACATTGGTGTCTTCATGGCGGGGTTAAGGCTTTAGATGAAAGAAGTGACGGAAGAGAGAAAGAGAAGGAGGAATTCCAAGGAAAGCTTCACAGAGATGTACAAAAACAGAAAGATGGAGGACGGCATTGGGAGTAAGATGATTCAAGCAAACTCCAAAATAATTGAGAAATTGATGAAGAAAGGCGGAAGCAGGAAGGCAAGGTCCAGCATGGATAAAGGAGACGAAAAGAATGATCTCACCAGGACCTGGAGCAGGGACCCGATGCTCACCTGGAGCTCTCCATTCAGCAATGTCCTTGCTCTGGATCAAGCCATCGCTGACAGGCTCGCGAAGCTGGTCTTCTATCATTGTTGGAGCTGGCCAAAACTTCTGGGCAGCCCTCATGGCCATGAACTCTTGGTTCTTGATCATGGAGAGGGATGACTCCTCATCCACGAAGGTTGCTTGGGACTTGCTCACAGCTTTCTTCCTACCCATGTACTAACAAGGGCAAAAAGGCACTAGGGAAAGAGAAGGCACGGACGGCGGCGCTCAGAGGGTGGCGGCAATGGCGACGGCAGAGTTGCGAAGGCAGAGTACCAAAGAAAAGGAGGACAAAGGCCTTTAAATAGATTTTACATCAGTAAAAACGCGGTCCACTAGGCTCGTTAAAACACGGTGTGAGAACGCAACGGTCCATTTACTGACACAGCTAAAATGACAGAAGGCACAAATCCACACAATGGTACAGTTCAACGGGCAGATTTTAGACTTATCCATCCAGCAAAACGGTAGAGTTACCATATGGCTGCAAAAAAGAACTCATCAGCCATGAAGCAACGGGAGGTTACCTCACAAGGAACATAACAACCCGGTTCTAACATAAAGAACTCGGGAATCTCATAGACAACCAGGAAATCAGCAGAATAAAGAATGACAACTCAGAAGACAAGATTCTCTCTATTATAAATGACTTCAAAAGATACAAGATTACACATCTTACAAGACCCAACGAACTCGGAACTACAACAGGCAAGTAGCAAAAAGGAACCCGAAAACAACTAGGCTCTGGAATGACTACGTGTTCCAAATCGCTACTCGGTAGAACAAACCGCACCCGGCTATACTATTTTCTTCAAAGGACGGACGCAGTGCACCCAAGGCGGAAATCAGCAGAACGATAGGACAACATAGAGCAAAGAAGGCCGGTAGACATCTGTCTACCCAAGTCCGATGTGATGCTGGATATGGCGTTGATCTGCACCGGACAGTCTCAAGACAAGCGGCGAGGATCAACCCAGAACTGCCAGATGAAGGAACGAAGCCCACATCACAAGACTTCCTCCAACTACTGCCACATACATCCTGGTACATTGCTGCTGTGGGATTAGCCTACCTCTAATCCCTATCACAAGACTTCCTCCAGCTACGACAAGATATACGAGAACTACAAAATGCGCCCATAGGCTGCTCTACTTCGCAAACTATAATATTCATGACTACAGAGACTTCAGAACAAGCAACATAATGCTCAATGAATCAAAACAGCACTCCAGGGGGCTATTTATAGAACAAAGGAGCGGTGCACATGGACCAAGAGCACCAACGGAACAAGCCTAACAAAGGACACAGTGAAAAGACAGAACTCAATAATGAAAGGGAACTCAGGTGTGAAGGAACAATACTCAACAACAAGAATATTCGTGAGAATATACCAACACAGTACAACCCGTAAACAAAAAACATTTACATTCAACCACCACCATACAACTACACCTGACAACAGCAGACTACCAGAAAATATGCCAAGATTCTGTATCCAAGCTCTTTTTGAACAATGCTCGGGGGCTGCAACAGGGAAAGTTTTCAATTCGTTGAACAACTCAAATTCAAGACTCTCTAACTTTTTGTTCCAAACAGCAAGAGGCTCGGGGGCTACACTCAGTGAGTGCACTTTTTTATTTAAAAAAGCGCACATCACTCAGAAGACTTCTTCAAGACAGATGACTTCAAGGCCACACGATGAAAAGAAGAGAACCCGGAAATACCTATATCCGAGCTCTTCTCGACAAAGAACCCGGATACACGCTCGAGAACCTTTCGACAAAGAATCAAGGCGATTTCAAGAAAAGACCCTCAAGCTCCTTGTGTCAAACAGCAAGAGGCTCGGGGGCTACATTCAAATGGGAGTATTTTTTTTCTTCAAAAAGGTACACGCCACACGAAGATCTCACGAAGCGCTACACGGTTTCGCTCAAGAAAGCACTCGGACGACGCTTGTTCCTACTCGACAAGACCTGAAGGAACAAGACGAGGCTTCTAGAACTCAACCATAAAGTGCTCGGGGGCTTGTCAGTGCGGGACCCACGGGATACCCCGTACGGAAGGGAGAACTAGTCTAACTAGGATTCTTTCCCTGTAATCTTAGTAGTAGTATTACTCTATAATCCTACTAGGAACTCTCATTGTATACCGACTAGGACTCTGGCCTCCTGACTATACAAAGGAGGGTATGGCTCCTTGGATCGGGAGTTCAGAGAATAATTGTACAGCACAACACTGGACAATCAATCCAACGCAAATGTTAACACCGACTGGACGTAGGGCTATTACTCGATCAAAGATCGATGGTCCGAACCAGGATAAATCTCTTGCGTTAACCGTCGAGTTCCGCATACGCTGAAACCCGAATATACTGCCCCGGGGACCCCCGTGGCAGGCTATCGGTGGTCAAACATCGACCGTTCCTCTTTGAAATTTTTTAATTTGGCTTTCATAGAAATAATCTGGATAATATTTTTGTTTTGTTTGTTTAATATTTTTGCAGTATTTGAATATTTTTTTGGTTCATTTGATTGGGATCTAACGGTCAAGGCAATCGAGTGTTGATCGGATTAAAAACGCTCGATTCTCTTTTCTTTTCCCAATCGAGTGACCGGCTGGCCTTGAATGCTCGGGCGTCAGCCGACTCAGAAATACTCGAGCGCCCACTAGACACACCGATTAATTAAGCACAAATACTATGTCATTGGTTTGTGATTTTGGATTGGAGAGGGGCATATAGCAAAGATACGTAACAAGTTTTAGAATTTTATAAGATGTACCATTATTATTTTTCTATGATTTGTATGCACAATTTTGGATCGGAGAGCGGCATCTAGTTAGCTTCTTCGCCGTTCATTTTCTTGACTGCGTTCCGCCCGCTCTTCCGTCAGGCGCATGCGCAACAGCACAAGCACTTGCCTCCGCCGCTGTGTCGCTGCCTCGCCAGACGAGGGACGCCGCAAAAGCAGATCAACGCTCAGCTGAGCCCAGCGCGTAGGGGCATGAACGGAGAGAGCAGGAGAGCACCAAGTAAGTTGGCACGGAGTGGGATTGTGGGGTCCAGCCTTACGAGGTCCCAGCGGCTGAAGCAGCAACGATCTACTTCCCCTGCTGGGTTAGCTTTTCCATGCGTTAGCTTCGCCAGCAATTCGGCCTTCCAGACTACCTTCTGGGTCATCCCGGCGACCGGTTCGGATAGCTGTGCCAGGTGGTGGGGGTGGGGAGCCGAGAGGCAGCTGTGGTCTGTGGATGCCCCTGGCCACTGCCGTCGATGTCGCAGCAGGTGCGTGGGGCTCGGCTCCTGGAGATGATGAGCAGGGAGATGGGCCGCAATAGATAGTGCATGCGGCTGTCCTCGACGACCTCGGGCGGCTCAGCTACGACGGTAAGAGCTGCTTGGTCCCTAGAAAAGAGTTCATTCTCACTTCAAAAAATCAACAATTTTTAACTTTGACTAAATATATTTAACAAAATATTAATATTTATAGTACATAATTAGTACCATTAGGTAGATCGTGAATATACTTTCATAATAAACTTATTTAGAGATATAGATGCTGCACGCATTTTCTACAAACCCAGTTAAAATTGAAAAAGTTTGACCAGTACGATTCTCGTAACGACTCTTTTTTTAGTAACGGAGAAAGTAAATATCATACATTGCTAGAGAAGGATCTAGAAACCCTACGCCCACTTTTGAACGGCTTGATCAAATCCAATGCCCGAGAAAAGGAGGTGATGTGGCTAACTAAGACGCAAGATTGTCCATTAAATCGTTGGTGCCAAGCATATCATTTTTATTGGCTGATTGGATCTGAAATTGCTACTGTATCCCCAATAGTGTTGTAGCTTAGGTTTTATCCATTAAATTGTAAGGAAAGCAATTTTTTGTCATTTTTCTGTAAAGAATAAACTAATAGGGTAGCAATGATGATAAACCGTGTTAAGTTATTATATTATGGTCGGGCTCTTTGAAATTACTTATCGAATTTGGACAGTACTAAAAAAACTTTATAATGCAAGAAAGCTGGACCCATGCACATGCATTACTGCATCATCTTAGCAAATCCAGCATTATCATTGTAATCCAACAATGACACACTTGATTGTTTTGCGACTAGTATTGTTTTTTCATATTTTGTTCAGCTGCATTCTTGTGCTTACAATTGACATTTTTAGAAAACATATGTGCTAGCCATGTTTTCTATAATTTACCAGTTTTGTTCCCTTTATTCTATCCAGTTCAATATGCTAATATTTGCTTTGGGTTTATGATTTGTCATAGAGATGCTACTTTCACCTACAAGCTACTTGTAAAAGTTACGTCCAAGCTTTGAGATTGGGCTGGCCTCCCAGACGGCCTTCTGACCTTCTTGCCTTTGCAGCCACCTGCCACCTGCCACCTGTGGTGCTCTGCCTTCACATCTTACCCATACAAATCTACGTTGTATCGACACTTTCTGCCTCTTCTCCTCAACCCTAATGTCTCTTTCTACTCCCCTTGCCTTTTTTTTCAAATGTTGCCAGAAACACCTCTGTACCCAAACGGCCATGTTATGTCACTGGTCTAGCCAGCCAAGATACATTACTTTGCTCTTAGATTCCTCTGCTTTCTATCGATTATGAAAATAACATTCCACCAAGTGATTTGGATAAGTTTGCATTTAGGGGTGCTGCCTTTGGCCATATGATCTTCTCCAGCAATAAAAAATGTTTTGTTTTTGACGTGTTCAGCTGATATTGAGGTTTCACCTCCACTACTTCCAGTTGATGAAAACACTGAGTCTACTATGGTGCTGCACTCACAGGTCCTCTAGCATCTCGCAACTCACATCTCATTGTCTACACTAGTGCTCCAACTTCTTTTGGTGTGTTGGTAGTAACTCTTGGTAAAAATGCTCTCCTCGCAATGGGACACTCCAAATTTGTAGTATTCAAAGGCCTGGGTGTTTGGCATGGGTTCTGGTTGTGGGTTATTCATGGTTCACTTGACTCTCCAGATCCATTTACAGAAGATACCGATTTCCTGGGGTGGAAGAAATATATGGCATGACCAAATGGCATCTTAGCTACAGTGGCTAGTGTTGTGCGGCGACATGCTTCTCATGGTTTCCTGCTAAAGCAATTTCTCAGGAATGGGGCCTGCCTTTGAAGCTTATCATCTAGACACTTCGACCGAACCTGCAAAGTGGGTGATGGTGGAGAGGTTGGAGAAATGGGCGATGTTCATCAGCAATGACCTTAGAGTTAAGCCTCTATCGTGCATGAACCCAGAGAGGTGGGAAGGGAGATGCAACTGTGTATACTGCTATGATTCTGTCTCTGGCCATTTGGTTTGCATTCGAGTTGGGCAAGCCACTGCTTCGAGATGATGCGACCAGGTCTGAAGTCTTTATTTTCTTAACTTTCTTATGCAGCGACAGCATGGTGCAACCTATATGGGTTGTTCCCAGTATCTTCTCTTAGTGCTTTGATGGTCAATGATTTCTGCTGTAAGAATTTGCCACTAGTTTTCTTAGAGATCTAACTATAACAATTCGCCGTTGGAACCTGGGTGTGTCTAGTTATGTAATTAGAGCATGATGACTTTATGCTTTTTATTAGCATTCATCACATTTTTCATGTTCTCAGCCAACTTTATGCTTGTGCGTTTTTATGAACTAAGTACTGAAGCACTAGGGGCTGGTGGATGCCTGGGAGTCTGGGCGGAAGAGGTTATCCTCGATGGCAGCGATAGAGAACTCCGGCAGAGAGGCGATGGCCATTCCAATGATGGCGGCTACCTTATGGGCAGCGGTGGCCTTGGAACCCGGCGAAATGAAAGCTGATCTTGTTGGATCGCGTCTTATTGTCTAGTTCTGACTAGACGACGACGGATGAAGGTGGGCTAACCGATGATATGTGACATCAACTCACTTGAAGCGGATAAAGATGGCACCAGTGGAGGTTCGCAGCAATGGCGACTAGGGGTGGCCGCGACATGATGACTTCCACTCACTGAATCTGGTTGTTTCAGGAGATGATGCCGGGAAATAAGGATGTACCGAAGTCGTGGTTTTTTCTCTCTTTGGTTGTGTGTTCTCCTATTTATTATGGTGTGAGTCTAAGTGCTCTTGTTTTCTTTTGGTTGTGCCTTTGTGAATATAGAGGCCGAATTAATGAAAATCCATTATCTAAAAGAAAAGTACTGGAAGCACTGATATTTCAGTGCTGCAGCTGGGTGACTTGTTAGCACTTGTTTGATCGGCATTCAGTGTGGAAGCTAAGCTAGCTTTAAGCTTGAAGTTCCTAAGGTTTGAACTCTGTTTTGAGAAAGTAAAAATATTAGAATCACCCAAGCCGAAAATTTACACCATCACTCAGTGTCGCTCATGGTCCACCACAATCTCAATGAGCTATATTGTGCTCATCATCATCTCGTCATCTGGCAATGGTGTGGTACAAGTGGACGGTGAAGTTGTAGTGCTGGCGACGGACGGACTGTTCGACAAAGTCCATGCCTAGCTAGGAGCAAGATAATGCTATAGGTTCTACATTCTAGATGGGTATCAAGTTGGGTTACGTTCTTGGCTGAGAATATGGCAAACATGGTTGCAGATTACGCTCTGGGCCAAAAACATGGCGAACATTGTTGGCGAGTTACGAGGCATCGAGGAGAACTGTCATTGGGAAGCTTTGTGCAGTCGCAATCTCTTTCGATTACTACATATTGTTTTTCTAAAAAAAATCATGAGCAATGCTAAGTTTAACATAACACACATTATGTGATATCTATATCTAATAATAAAGAGACAAAATTTTCGCCGTTTTCTGGTACCCATTTTTTTTTTGTATGGCCTCCTCTAACTAACTCCATAAATGTGAAAACTATTTCTGTTCATCTTTCTACAACTCTAGTTTATATATATAATAACATACGTAGGCCTCTTTGAGATAACCTGGATAGATACGAATCCAAATCCTATCTATACTCTATACTTAATAATAAAGAGGTAAAATTTCCGCCGTTTTTTTATCCATTTTTTTTGGTATGGCCTGTGAAAACTATTTCTATTTATCTCTCTACACCTCTGCAGTTTATATATAATAACGTACGTAGGCCTCTTTGAGATAGCCTGGATAGATACGAATGTAAATCCTAATCCAAATAGATCATTTTAAGTCCCGATAAGTAATCTGGTAAGAATCCTAATCCTATTCTACCCTCATATATGGCCCTAAACGAAAAAGGAAACAAAAGCCAACAATGAAAAAAAAAGGACCGAGCAGAGAAACATAATAAACACGGAACGACTGAAAGTAAAGAAATTGAAACAAAAAGGGGGAAAAAAGAGGGACCAAACAAAAAACGGAAACACGGACGGATAACTAACTCGGTAAATGCGTTTGTGTCTGTTTCCTAATCCTGGGTAGCTACGAGTCTTGCTTCGGAACGCTTCGGAACCCGGTAGGCGACGGCGCTGAAAATCAGATCAGGACACTGCAGGCCTCGAGTCGGCTTCCGCGCTCCTACTAGTGAATCGAAGGGCCAAGAAGGACCGCTGCCTGCCAAATTAAATTAGTGGTCAAGGAGGTGGGCGGGTGGCTGTCTAGTCGGCGGGATCCGCGTCCATCGAGGACGCAGTTGCCCCGGCATTGCGCAGTCTTGGACGGGGACGCCGTGCGCGTCATGCCAGCCTGCGGCCACGGCTTCCACGCGCGCTGCATCGAGCGCTGGCTCTAGGGGGCGCCGCTCCTCCTGCCCGACCTGCCGCGCGCCGGCCGCCGTAGCCGCTGGATCAACCAGGGAAGTCGAGCTAAAGATGGGAAAGAAGCGGGTGCCTAGACAACTAGCCATTGCCGTCCGCGCTTCGCTACGGGTGATGTACTTGGTATAGGTGGCTCATATGTTTAATATGTTCCTCATCGTGTTGGTACGAAAGGTTGATCTATTTGGTACATTAAACAGGTAAATATGGGAAGGAAATATAACATGGCTTTTTTCATTACAATATTGTAAACGAACATAGAGGTTGGTTGTCATTACATAGTGCCTATTGTAGGCCAGCAAATCAATGACATGCTAGTGGAAAAAAGTATTTGATGGAGTTGGGCTTAAGCAACTAAGACACTTAGATTCAAAGCACAACATTGGCTAGGATTGCATTATAGGTGGAAAGAGCAAAAACTACAACACAAGGCCCCGTTCGCGTGCCCTTAAATCCCAGCTTGATCCGCTTATTTTTTCATCCAGAATAGTGTTTTTCTCTCACAAATTCATCCAGATTCATCCAAATTCCTCCAGAATTCCTCCAAGCGAAACGTGAGGGTTTACAAAAGAGTGAATTAGGATCCACTCTTCTTAGACGAAACTACAAGACATTTCGTAAATCTGGAATCACACGAAAGACTACACGGCGTCGAACACTAAATTACACCGGGATTTAAAGTTACATGGTTAAGAGCAACCTAGTATAACCAATGCTTAGTCCAGAAGTCGGGATAGACGAGGGCAATGAAGAAACAACAAGATAATGATTATCCAAAACATGGCGTATGACCAACAGATCCAGAAACAGGAGACTGAGAAGTAAAACATCGTTAACCCTAAGACCAAACTAACCAATGGTAGACTTGAACTTCTTTGAAAACCAGATCCTTTCTTCTCAGATTACACCATCACCTCTGTCAGACGAACCTAGTTCCACAATGACGACATGGATCTCTTAGCTCTACTTCGAATTCGAGAGGGATGAGGATGAAGGAGAAGAGGAAGGACCAAGGGCATCTTATAGTGGCGAACGTAGATAGGGCGTAGCACACCGAAAGTGGAGATGGCATGGATGGGATACACTGCTGGTTCACGTTGTGGGGATACAGCCGGCCATGGCGTGCTTCCTGCGCAAGCGAGCGGAGGGGGGATAAAGGAGAGGAGAGAGGGTTCGCTCGATGAGGGAGGCGTGCGGGCGGCCTTGTCCCCAAAAGAAGAAAGAAGGGAGGGGGTCCGGTACGGGGACGAGGGCGAGTATCAAAAGCGGACCGGAGGACGGGAAAAGTAGAGGCGCACAGCGCACGAGGACGGCGAGTGCGGCATGATGTCGTGGCCATGCGAGGACAAGGTGCTAACGGGCCCGACACTGACGACGTCTGGGGGGCACGCGGTGACAGTGACCCGACGTGCGTAGTGTGGTCGAGCTGGGCATAGTGCTTGGGACTTGACATCCACTCAGGCTTTTCTAAGCACTCCCTAATACCCAAGGCTAACTTTTCCTAGGTGTTCTTCTTTCCTTCCCTTCCTTGTCCACAATATACGCCAACCTTTGTATGAAGTGAGATCGCAACATTTTTTCAGAATTATCTGAACCATGAGGATGCCAGTGACCTCTGTTCAGGCATGGCTCCCTTTGCTTTGCTCTGTTGTCTATCTATACCACACCCTGATACCCACATCTTCTACACCGTACTCGAGTGTTTCTCGAGCGGTGAGCACTCGATTTTGTACGGGTACGATCCAGAACCGATCCAGCACGGACAGCCGCCCGCGCCTGTGCACGACGCGTGCTCCGGAGTCCCACGCGCGTCGCCCCGAGGTGCATGGTCTGGTCCGCCTCTGCACCGACCAGTTGCAGGTGCATGCATGGCGTGCTATGGTGTGGTAGACCAGACCAGGGTCACCCGCTGCCATCAATCACCTCGCCCGCTGCATGAACCTATGCATGCATAACTATTTGTAGCGGTAGAGAAGTTTGACTTAGAAAAAAAGCAAAATAAATTTGTTCACGGTAGAGAAGTTTGACTTAGGAAAAAAGCAAAATAAACTATAATTTGGATTGGAGGGAGCAGTGGTCAACTCTTTTTGAGCAATTCTAGTAGTCATTTAACATTTGGGTTGCACGGTTGGATGTTCTCTCTTTGTTTTCTACAGGTAAAATAATTGGATAAGAGTTTTGCAGCCCCTAAATAGACTTGTTTGGTTCATGGGCTCATGGGCAAACTCGCCAAATCATGGACACAACATTATTTTATCTAATCCTTTTTTTTTGCTTTTTTTTACTTTTTTGTATGTTCGAATTGGTTTCCCTTTAGAATTTTCCAATTTGGCTTCCATACAAATAATGACTGTGCTAATGCTACGGCAACATATAATCATACAAATCAAATAACCAAAAGGCATATATGCCAAGTTGTTAAGCATCACTGAGATATATTTACGATTCACAGAAAATTAAATGAGATATATTTATGATTCACGTAAAAAGAAAAGGTAAAAAGGAAGTCCATCTCACCTGATCAAAATATGAACAATAACATTTTCCAACATTAGTGGTCACATCTATAACAAAGCATTTTCATTTGTCAAAAACACTTCGTTACAATTCTAGGCAGATATCTGGGCACCAAGGAGATCACATGTGAAGACCAACATAGGCTTAAAGAAATATAATATCCCAAGAACTTACCTACCATCTATCTAACAGAATTATAGGAGGATTTAAGTTGATCCAAGAGAATACAACATCAGATGCTATTTGGTTCTAGAAATCAAATGACAATTGAAGTAGCAGGAGTATCATACTACCTTTTTAATGGTGGCACATATTTCTTTTTATAAAGCAGTATCACACTATTCAGAAATAGAGCCTTCATGTCGTGCATCTCAGATCCTGGCAGAATTAAAAATTAATTGTGTATCACACTATTTTAGAAACAGAGCCTTCAATGCACATGCATGCTAACTCCAGGATAAGGAGAAAAACGGGCATGCTAATGGACTGAACTGGTGGGAAAATGTACTATCGTTACATCTTGATTGTAGAGTCATCATTTTCCCTTCCTCCTCACATCCTTCACTGCATTGTTGATCCTTCCTTTGCTCAATTCAGTAGCTCGTCATCAGCAGCGCTCCATCGCTGGATCCACTCCCACCACCCCTTGTCATCAGCAGCGCTCCATTACCTCGGAGGCTTGAACTGGAGTCTAAAACTTTTTTTTCCAAAAGAAAAGATGTTGATATATAAGCAAAGCGAAGTTGTGAAAGGCAACCAAAGTAATAAATTTTCCCTGAATATGCAGAAAGCTCACCAAACATTATTGACCAAGGTATCCTGAAAATGGTTCCAATCGCAAGGAGCCAACCTGAATTAGGTACATAGTTTGGTTGAAAGAAAGGAAACAATACAGAACCGTTATTTGCTTTTTGAAATATAAAAGCAGGGGAGACCTCTTGTCTAAAAAAAGAAAGGAAACAATATAAGATGCTTCAAAATTGGAGTTGTTAAATCAACGAATAAGAAAGGCACCATCTGGCCATTTCAGTGTCTCAAAAATTTAATTTATCACTGTCAAGACAAAAAAGAGGTTTCAAGGTTCCGAAATTTCTTGTCCGGTGCATCATTATTTGTAGTTATTTTCAAGCCAAAACCATTACAAACAGTAAGGATACACTCTTGTTACCTTTAAGACACAATTTCATCCCATTTCAGCCCAAAACTGGAAAGAACGATACATGGAAAAAATTCATCCTTGCTCTTAGTGTTTGACATCTCTTAGATAAACAAAAGTTCAACCTTGCACTGACTTCAAATGATCTGAAATTTGGCAAAGTAGATCGAGAAGATCAAAACAGAGGACAGAGTATCTGTTACCTTCAGTAGGGGCTGACTGGAAAAACTATGAAATCCAAAATGCCTTGAAAAGTTTCATTAAGAAGCCACATGAGACAGCATTCTTCTCAGCCGAACCCACTTCATTGATCTCAAAGGCAGATAATATGCAAGACAGTACAAATATGATGAAATAGTCATGGTGGTGCAAGCTACGAGACCAACTTCATTGATCTCACAGGCAGATAATATGCAAGACAGTAAAAATATGATGACATAGTCATGGTGCTGCAAGCTACCTGTATGCTACTTAATTGCTCCAACAATTTTACACATGAAGTACATTTGGTGATGTAATCAGTCGTCGCATCCTCCTTGGATTTCCCTGTTCAGGTGCAAAAGTTGCAACGATGTATAAGCGTCAATTCAGAGTTTGGTCAGAGGGGAAAATAGCACATCCGGAATAAATCTGAACAAACCTATAATAACCTTCCAAGCATCCCATTTGGTTGTATCCTTCAGGTTGAAAATGCCTTCAGATTGAAGCGATGAGTCCTTTAAGATTTAGTAAGTACTCTATTAGGAAACTGGTAGTAAGCACTGTGGTTAAAAAAGATGCAAGATCCAAAAGCACAGGATAACCAAACTGTATGTGTTCATCACTGTACCTAAGCTGAAGCACACCCAAGTTCAACTATTCCATCTGTTTTTTAGGATCCCCTCTAATGAGGCAATAACGAGGCAAAAGGATGCGAGGAAAGATTGCGTACCACCAGAATCTGGGTGAATCTAATGTAAAACTGAATCCTAGTTACAAAAAAAAGGTTTCACTATGTCACCAACATATTCACTATGCTTCTGAAAGGCGATTCAGTTGTGCAATTGATTGAAAGTTGAAACTGAAGACAATGTACATGTTTATTTGCAGCTACACCAGGTCACCAGCAAGTTATATCTACAGAGTATCCTTTTTTTATGGTCTGAATCACTGGTCCTAGAATCACATCAATGTCTCAAATACTTTGAGAAGAAAGGAAGCGTAATTGCCTAAATATATGAATACACTCTGCTAGGTACTTTATACCACCAGGGAAATAATTCAACTGTATTTGCACAAGATACTACTACCCAGAAATTAATTAATGTAAGCAAATGACAGAATAAAAACAATAGGAGAAAAAGAAGAGGTGCTAGCTCACTGTTGCCCGAAACCCTAACCCTAGCCGCCGCCGCCGCCGGCGGGGCTAGTTGTCCTAATTATGTAATGGGATTGCAAATTAACATATTTAAACAAGTTGTATTGACAGTAAGAAAGTAGTCCAACATAAGAGTAGAGTTAAGAGCATATACCTTCTCCAGTGCGATTCTGTCAACCATCCAACAAATATTGCCTGCAATGAAATAGCTCTAAATCTGTTCAACTGAAGGAAAATATTGGCACTTTTATTAAATGTGAATCCTATTAGATGTGGACATAGCTGTTACTCAACCAAATTAAAATCACTATGTATTATAGAGGAACAAACTGAATCATCTATTACTTATGAACTGGTGGACAACAATTTCATTGTCCAAATTTAAAATGGCTAAGTATTATAGAGCAACAAACCCAATCATCTATTACTTATCAGCTGGTGGACAACAATTTTCCTGCATGGTTCTTTTCGGCATATGAAAACACAAGCAAGTCAATTCACATAAGCAGTTAACTATGAGAACAAGTACATGTTCAATTAGAGGATAGTTAATAGCAGCTAATGTACATAAGCAGGTAACTTAGATAACTCGGAGTTTAGAGAAATAAGCAAGTCCAGGTTCAATGCAGTAAGTAAGGACATGTTTCATAAAAAAGCTTGTACTGTAACCATAAAGCTGCAACAGGAAGGAGATATGATTCATAGTCTACCTTCTTTTCTTCATAGGCTTGATTTTAATGCTGCCCGCTGCTTCGCTGCGGTTGATGTGCTTGGTATAGGAAAATTTTGAGAAATATGGCTCGTATGTCTAATATGTTTTCTCATCGTGTTGGTACGGAAGGTTGGTCTCAATATTGTAAACGAACATAGAGGTTGGTTGTCGTTACATGGTGCTTATTCTAGGCCAGCAAATCAATGACATGTTAGTGGAAAGAAGTATTTGATGGAGTTGGGCTCAAGCAACTAACACACTTAGATTTAAAGCACAATATTGGGTAGAATTACATTATAGGTGGAAATAGCAAAAACTACAACACAAGTAGGGTTTACCAAAAAGTGAATTAGGATCCACTCCCCTTAGGCGAAACTACAACACGCATCCAACAACTACGAACGACAACAACGGCAAGAGTACAATATAGGAGGACAGCGACGAAAAGCACTACTACTACGGGTACAGCATCCCAAAGCAACTAATCTACCTTGGAACCATGCATCTTTATTCCTGTGCTCGGTGGATTCTTCTACCGCCCTGTCTATGGATCTAGCATCTTCTCGTGGCAATGGCTGAGTGAGAGAAACCAAGGGTTCTACTTCTAACACTTCCGAAGGTGGAGGTGCTGGCGGTTCTGCATCACCGGTTCTCCTTCTTTCAGGAGGGTGGATAGGGATCCCCTCCAAGATCGGGGCATCCTGCCTTTCATCAACCAGCGTCCTCCGCTTGGCCCTAGTGAACAGATAGGCCTCACCCAGCTGATGAACATGCCGATCTTCGGCCTCCTTCAGAGCTTCTGACATGGCAGTCTCCCGGCTCTCAGCAGCTGCAGCACTGGCATGCGCTTCGGCGAGCTGCACCTGGAGCATCCGAGTGAAGATCTCGGCTTCTTCGGCGCGCCGGAGGCACGCCCTTAGCTCCAAGGCTTGCCGGTCATACTGCTCATCCAGAGCAAGCAGGTACGTGGTCAAGTGCACCATGGTAGGACTATCTTCTTGCGCATCCCGCCCTTGCAAAGCCTCCATGCGAGCCGTCCATGCTTGCCGATTCCTATCCAAGGGTGGAAAGAACCTCATGGGGGTACGGGCAATGGGCTCTTCATAGAGCTGGCAAAGGTACCGCAAGGCTTTGCGGGCCATAACCTGGTAGGTGTCGGTGAAGCTAAACCCGGTTGCGGTCACACTCCAGGCTTCGGTGATGTCGGGGAACTCTTCACTCTTCCCAATGTAGACGGTAACCTCACACCGATCGGTGCCATGCTTCTCATACTCACGGCCCTCATACTCGGGACGATCTTTGACTCCGAGCTTTTGTAGGGTGGCATGCAGGATTCTAGGAAAACCCTCAACGTTCAGGCAGTAACTACTAACCCAGGCTCCTGCCATTTCTGGCGGTGGCTACAAAGAAGGGCTGAGCAAAAAGCTTGCTCAAAGGGAAAACCTAAGCGAGCTAAAGTGCGCCGAGCGGTGATACCAATGGCTAAGCCAGGCTCTGCTTATAAAGGTAGGAGCGGTCTGTGGTCCTAGCGCGGTTCACTAGGGTTTCTGCGCGGGATCACTATGAACGAATCGACCAAATCCGGCGCGTTCGAGGCGAGTGGCGTGCGGTACCATTACTGAGTAGTACGACTGCAGGGCAAGGGTCCGACAAGAGCGCAGAAAAGGGGTATGAGGAGACGTGGGTCACTGCTGACGTGACTCACGGGCGAACGCGGAGCACAAAGCCACAGTGCAGACCTAACTCTGTAACAAGAATGAGTAGCCCATGCACACTACGACACGCGTGACACCTATGGATGGCGTATCTGCCAGCAATACGGCACAATAATGCACAAACAGGATATGCATGAATGCACGTCCTATGCGTTCGAGGTGAGCGATGTCCAAGGCCATTAATGACTAATACGGTTGCAAGCCAAGGTTCCGACAATAGCCCAAAAAAGAGTGCGGGCAAGCATGCATGCTGATGCAATTATGGTAGCTATAGTTATGGCGACCAACCCCAACTACCGACCATCTCGGGAGCAACGTGCACACAATCCAAGCCAGTGTCTTAGATGCATGGATGCATGTGTAAGTACAAATGGTCCTGCATGGTCGGTGAATTATTTCTATTTGATGGTAAGGAGGAGAGGCATTAAATGTGTCCACCTGTCCGACTTGTTTTTATCTGATGGTAACATGAAGAGGAGGCATCAAATGTGTCCACCTGCTGTCGACCCACCCTGCGTAGGTGAAGATGTCCAGTGCTTTCAAACTCACTTAGTAAATTTCTAGGATACCTTAGGGAATGGCTTCGGACACTGCTCGTTTCGTGCGTGTAAAAATCCTGCCGATCTCCTTTTATTGGTCTCCGCGCCAGACTAAATAGTGGACTGCGCTAGGACCAATGACCGCTCCACCATTACAAAAGGCTAGTGTCAATGTCTCTTTTCCGACCAACCAGTGTTTTTTTTCTTTTTCTCTTTCCTTGAGCTGGGGTTTCGGTGCGTATTGATGTCTCAATCCAACTGTCCGAAGTTGTAT